>NC_056729.1:957025916-957300916 GCF_019279795.1 Protopterus annectens
ATATAATTCACCTTATGAAAATCCAACAGTACCACAACACAGGATCTTTGGACACACTTCCCATGCAATAGAACATACACACATTATCCCCTTTTAATAACCCATTCTTTAACCCTAATCCACAGACACTCACTCATGCACTCCTGTTTTTAATACATAAACTTTTATTATATCAGCAAATTTTGCCATCAACACACATAGCCGCTTGTGTAACTAGAATAAAATACAGAGACAAATCTAGAAATAAGAGATATGGACAGTTTTAAACTACTAGTACTATTGCTTTAAGACACTGACAGAAAAATATTAATGTGAATTTTTATACATTTTCTAAAGTAAAATTAGTCTATAAATCTAATTATTGTCATTATAAAGTGTAAAAAGTTGCCAGTTTTAGCAGGGATTAAGAGGGACAGTTGAGAGGAATGTAAAACAGCACACTCCTAGAAATGCAGACTACTTGCCCTTTGCAGAAGTGTAACCATATAGAGAAAACAATGTCAGCACTGCCCTTTGCAGACTGTATAGATAAAGTATACCAAAATAGCCTTTGATGTTAATAACTTCCTTACCTCTGCAGCTGTGTTGTTGAACTGGTTCCTGGCACAAAATAATTCAATGCACGTTACACAAACAACAAATGCAAAAGCAGTTTCTTTGGTAACTCGGGTGCTGGTGAATGCTGGTGTGTCACCCAAAATGTTGTGGTGTGTCACCTTTGACACGCGTGTCATAGGTTCGCCTTCACTGGTATGCCAAAGAGTAGGACTTCTGACCTAGTATACAGACATAATAGCAAAAATATAAGAAATAAAGATTTCTGAACTGCTTTGGAGTCACAATGACTGAAAGATAAAGAATTATCTGAACCCTTATAACAGTGTCTAATTAGAGGGCTGTACCACATACATGGTATGATACAGGAATGTTTAATTTACAAAAATGAAAGCAGTACAGGTTCCCAGTTTGGTGCAAGAAATGACTTCCAGTAATCTAGAGGAAAAATAAGTCAAATGTGTTCAGTCCTGATTAAAATAAACAAAACACTGAAGGAATATATCCACTTAAATAACAAAAGGCTGGAAAAAATGGAAGAAGATTTAAATAGATATTAAGATGAGCTAATACAATTGCAGAAATCAGAGGTAGAAATGAAGAAAATCCTGGCTGAGTATGAAACAGCTCAAGACTAGATTTAAAAAATGATAGAATTAAAGGACAGAGCTCATAGGGAAACTTAAGATGTTCTGTTCTACAAGAGCAACTAAAAGGAAAGCACACATAAGCAACTTGACTGATATTCCACAGAAAGAGTTGTTGGACAAAGCATATGGCCTACTCCTTGACATTAATGTTTGGAAGAACATTAAACAGAGGTGAAGATGGAGGAAAAAGTAACTATAAGTAATACAAATGTTGTTCTTAACAGTATTTTATAATGCATTACATGTACTGCATTCTCTAAATTAAATATTTTTCAGTTATTTGTATGTGATAGGGATAGTAAAGTAAACAGGTGCCCCTAATTTTCCTTCTTCTCTCTTTCTTTCCTCTTTTTCAGTTTTAAGAAATGTAGGCACTGTAATTTAAAAAGAGAAGAAAGCTTGGACAAAAGAGTATGATATAAGTAAACTAGATATGCTTTTTCTTACTTTTGCATAAGGGAATGACTGGATTAAGGACATTGGCTTGATCTAATAATTAGTTTTAAGGTGAAGCAAGTAAATAAAAGAATACTGAATATAATGAAATGTTTTATCTAGCAAATAAATATTTTCAGTGCAACATGAAAAGCTTGTAATAGAATGTAACTGTGTATCTGTTTCTCATGTTTCTGTAGAGGAAAGCTGATAAGGATTATAAAATCAGTCAAGGAATTATTCCAGTGACTAGAAGATAATGTTTTCTGAAAGCATTCAAGCTGTTTTCTCTCTGGGAGAGGAATAAAGATAAGATAGAAACAGACAGCTTTTAGTGGAAGTAAAGCAATGGGTTTACCATATGTCTTAGCATGGATAATCTCCATTATAGTCTAATTCAGGTCTATGAGTGTGGCTAGCAGTCGGGTACATTTGTTCCTCTTAGGAGGGTTAACTTCATTATTTGATTATGTGTTTGTATTAAGTTAATAGGTTCTGGGGTGTTCTGGGTGTGTTTTTGTTTTACTGTTTGAGGGTTTGTAACAATTTACATAGCTTCAAATGGATATGACAGGAAATAGCAGTATAAAAGATCAACCTGCCAAACATTAGTGTGTGTGTATGTAACACAAAAGCTGAAACTAGACCTTTAAAAAAACAGTTATACTTAGGTGGGGATAATAATTTCTTTTTATAATGATAACACTTCCCATATTATCTTTAAATGTGAATGGCCTCACAGATATATACAAAAAGAAAGAGTAGTATACTAAATTAAAAGTGCAGAGTGCAAATAGTTATGCTACAGAAGACATGTTTGGAAAGAACTAATCATGTGAATTTGATAAAGAAAGGATTTCAGGTTTGTTATTTAGCAGAATATCTGGAACAAAGGAAAAGGGGAGTACTTATATTAGTTGCCAGATGGGCCCTTTATAGGCATATAACACAACATCATACTCATGGCTTCAGGTTTACTGTTATGGAGCAGGATTTTTTTGAAACCAGGAGTTATATAGTGAATGAACATCTTGAGAAAAATTAATTAAAGAGGCAATTATGTTTGAATGCCACAAGTCCCCCTGGTTTAAATCACGCATGCTCTATAGACCCCATTTTAAAGTTAAAAAGATTGGATGTCTAGCATAGTCAGTTTTAGGCTATTTATGATGGAAGGTTTCCTTTAAACGATTATGGGCACACAGTTTTTATAACTATTTGAATTATGTAAGCAGATTTTATTGGTTGGTTTTAATTAATTAATTAATTAATTAATTAATTGTTGTGGTTAATTTAAATACTCAGTAAGTTTTGTGTCATTCTGATGAAGTTCCTACTTTTGTGAAAGAAATTGTAATTATTTCCTTAATTTAGACAGTATAATTATTTCTCCAACTGTCAACAAATGGGATCTACAGTTTGGTCATGTTTTTATTATCCCAAAGCCTTGTTCAAGATTTAGGATCTTTGATTGGAAGTATTTGCGTAGGTATTTCTACAGTCAAAGCAGAATCCAAATAATTTTTTCCTCAGGTAGATTGCAAATATTGGAGGTGTGATGGGGAAGAAAGAGATAATTGGGAACATATTTTTGAGGGTGTAATGTGTTGGCAGACTTTAAAAATTCCCTGTAGATGACTCCATCAGGAATACTAGGTGACAAAATGGTTGTGGCTAAGGAAATAATTTTTGGGGCTGAGATACAGAATTGGAATCGACTAGACATAGTAAGGCTTTGCTGAGTTTAATTCTGGTGGCTTTCTAAAAAGCAATTACTAGAAGATGGAACTCAAAGTCTAAACCAAGTGTACTAGAAGTAGTGAGTATAGCAACAGAGATAAAATAACTGGAATGGGATTTTTAGAAAAGGGCAAGACCAAATTGCATAGAAAAATGGGAATTGAGGGAACAATACACACAGAAGGTTTAAGGGAATGTAGGAACTGAATGAGATGTGTAATGTTTGGCTGACAAGGACTACATAGATTGTAACTGATTTATAATGTTTAGAACTAAAAATATGTTAATATGGTTTATTTTCTTTTATATAAATTTATGCTTGGCTATGTCGTAAGTGATGATTCAATAAAGATGTTTTTTGTTTAAAAAAAAAATCTTTGGGCAGGTCTATGTGTGCTGTATATACTACATACACACTATCCATGGCTTTGTTACTTTTTGAAGAAATTAACCTGGTTAAACATGAAGGCTTGCATTTAACAAAGTCATACACAAATGCTATGCAATTTGTCAGTGAATTTTTCATAGAAATTATCAAGGCTAAGAAGGCAACACCTGTCTCTGGCAAAGTTTAAATGACAAGGGATCAGGATTAAAGGATTTTCAGTGTCAGCATTAATGAGGTTTGAGATAATATGATGCATAGCTTTACATGTGAAGGCCTAGTGGGTCTGTAATTTCCAGGTTGCATGGTTGGTTCTTCCTTTTATAGTACAATGGAATTTTTCACAGGCTTCGGGAATGTGACAAATTAATCAGCTTATATTAAAGAGATTAATTAGAAATTCAGAGAGGTCATATCTCATACTAATAATAAGGCAGCCTGCTATGTTGTCAAAGCCTATAGTTTATGATGTTCTTAGCTTTAATATCTTGCTGTTCAAATATTGCCTTTAAACTATGTGTACTTGAATCCTGATGATTATTTGCATTAGACATATTTAAAAAAAGATCTTTAAAATATAGTTCTATTAATCATTTAAATTTCATAGTCCAGTAGGATATGAGTAGACCTTCTGCTGAAAAGTTTCCTTAAATATTTGTGCATTTGTGAACTAGACATTGCACTTTGTCGAAAAAATCTGCATGTCTTTCACATGGTGTTCCATAATAATGTAGAATTATATTTTATGTGTAACTGGTGTTACTGCAGTGAAACAAAAAATAAACATTATCCCAAAAGTAAGAAATAAACATGATTTGGAGTATATGACCCTCTGTAACAGTTGTGTATCAATTTCTTACTGTGATTTTCCATGGAAAAATAAGTCTTTTTCTGTTTCAAAGGTGATCAAGATGAAACACATTAAAATTATGGTAAACTGTACTAGTTTCTGCTAAACTTGTTAAACTGTCCTAATTTTGGTTAACCATCCTCCATTGAAGAACTCTGTTCTAAGTCATTTTTCTTTTTTATTTCAACCAACTTTTGATAAATACATGAAATATGTAGCTTTTTGATTTTCAGCCTTCTATTAGGGATGCCTGTCTATAAGGCAATATATTTTAAGTTGATCTTTCAGAGGATATAGACCACATTAAAAGATCCTGGTAGTTTTAATGAACTTTTTAAATTTTTGTTCCGCAACATACTCTGGAAATTCTAAAAACTACCTTCCCTGTACTTATACCTCTGCTAAATAAATACATTTTGGAAACATTTATCAGTTTAGTTCTAGTTAATTGTAAAAAAAAAACAGGTAGTGATTGGATTCCATTTTTATTTATACAACTCAGCATCCTTGGCATTGCTCTTTGAACTTTTTACAGCTACCCTTCTTTGTGAATGTGTATTTTCAATTATTTCTGGGCATGGACCCTTAGTTCCAAGTAGCAGCACTTATCAACTTATCAATATTTATATCTGAATAATCCTCGCAGTATGTTCAGAAGAAGTGTTATCTTATATATAATTTTTAGTTATGTCGAAATGTACATGGGTGAAGTGTGATTTTTCAAATATTTGTTACATCAGAGATTTTGTAAGCTGTCTTTTTTTAATGCTGGTTTATTGAAAATGCAAGTATTTGATTTGGGTGATTGTTAAATGGATGGGGTTAGGATTTTACCCTTCCCCTGTTAAGTGTTCTCTGAGATGGTTTATATAATTAGCAGGGAATGTGGGGGTGCAGTCCCCACATAGAGGGTACATAAAATGCTGTTATTGCTTTTTTCTTAGTGAAGTGAATTTCAGCCATTTGTGCTTGATGCAATGTAGGATGATGTAATGGACTGGCAATTCAATGAAATGTAACCATATGTACAGATACAGAAAATCAAATACACCACTGTCTACAGTTATTTTAGCAATCTACCTCTAAATATTGAATAAAATGGATGATAAATAAAAAAATGTATCTTAGAATTTACTTTTTTAATTCTATGGATATTTATCATAAAATAATTGTAAATCAGCATTGGTGTGTATTTAGAGACCCCTTGTGGAACTCATACTGAGGAAGACTCAAGAAACTAATTTCTAGACTTTTATTCTGAAGACTCTCTTTGATATTATGTACAGTGTTTTTAAGCAAATATCCAGCAGAACTATGGGTAGGTAATTATGTTGTATTACTTTACTCTTTCTTATAGATGAGACCTTGATCTCCAGACCATGAATCTGACAAATGCAAATTCATAGTCCTTAAGTTGAATAAGGAGATAGAAAGGCTATTCAATAGTGAGTATGTGTTAAACTGGAAAGGTATTAACTTGAAGACTGGGGATTTCAAGACTTTGAATAAATTTATAACAATCCACCTGTCCATCCATTCAGCCATCCATCCTCAACTCCTCTTTCCATTTTTGCACATGGAGTTACTGTGTCACTTCAACAGTGACAGTCACCTATAGCCAAGGTTTAGACTGCTGGGTAGCTAGCCCTGCCATGGTAGTTCATCCAAAATTTATACCAATCACTTGCCCAGACATCATATATTTATTTTATTTATTTATTTTATTTTACATTTGTTGACCGGGAAAGTCCGACTGGACACATGTCCATTTTGGCGGACGCCTGGGGAGAAAAGCTCCATCTACATACAATACACTATCATACTACTAAAGACTAGTAACTTTTTACAATACAATACAGAGATGAAACACTTCTAGTACATCATGGTGCATAGCAGACTTATACATTTTGCCCATGCATTTGTTTACAATTTATAGATACAATATTTTGGAGTTATGCTTTCATAAGGTCACATTAGAATTAAAAACTTGGTGGCAAACTTTAATCTATGGCTATGTAAACAGTTGTTGCTTGTATACTTGTCTTTATCCAGGGGTGTTACAGGAGCATATCCAGTTGTTTGTAAGGTGGGTTTTTAGGAGATTTTTAAATTGTGTAGAGGAGGTATTGGATGTAAGGGCAGCTGGTAGAGAGTTCCAGAGTTTGGAGATGTAGTAGCTAAAGAGTGATTGCCCTGCTTCATTGTTATATTTGGTGACTTCTAGAAAATTAAGGGTGCTGGATCTCAAGGCTCTTGTGGTGAGGTCGTATACGATGTTGGAGGGTTGGGATTTTGTCTGGGTAGTAGTATAGTTTATGTGCTAGTGACAGTTGATTGAGTTGTAGTAGTAGAGGGAGTTCTAACCAGTTTAGGTTTTTGAGGGAGGTGAAATTAGGTGTCCTATATGTAGATGCTGTAGCAAATCTAACTTTCTTATTGTAGCAGGATTCTATCTTGTTTACATCGGATTTTCAAAGGTTAGTTAGGACTGGGGAAGCATAGATAGGGTGGATAGCAGATGTGTCCTGGCTATTGTGGTTCTGGATTGTTTTGTGAGAAATTGTTTGTTACGATAGAGCAGGCCAAGCTTTTTGTGGACTTTCTTGATAGTTTGGGTAGTGTGCAGGTCAAATCTTAGGTTGTTGTTTATTTCAATGCCTAAAAGTTTGGTGTGGGTAGTTGGGGTGATTACAGTTTTGTTATCAGAGGTTATTGTGAAGTTATAATTTCGGGGGTTCTATGAGAGGAAAATAGCAGTAATTTTGTTTTATTTGGGTTAACAATAAGCTGGTGGTTAGAGAACCAGGTTTCTGCTAGTGAGAAGGACTCTTGTGTTTGTGAGTGGAGGAGATCTAGAGTGGAGGCTGCACATATGATTGTGGTATCATCTACGTATTGAATAACTGAGGCCCTGGGGGTGGAGGGTGTGAGTTGATTGGTGAATAGATTGAAGAGCAATGGGCCTTGGATGGAGCCTTGAAGGACTCCTAAGTATACTGGTAGTAAAGGGGATAGTTGGTTTTGCCATTTTACTACCTGATGTTGACATGATAGATAACACTTCATCCATGTGATGGAGGAGGAACTAAGGTTTAAGGTAGAGAGTGAGTTGAGAAGAAATCTATCGTGGTTAACCATATTGAAAGCCTTGGATAGGCCTAAAATATGGATGAGACAAATTTTCCATTATATCTATGTTAATTAATGGTATTGGTGAATGATATAAGTACAGTGGATGTACTGTGGAAGGGCCTAAGGCCATGCTGGTTTTTAGATAGCAATTTGTTTTCTAGGAGGTAGTTCATAGTGTGTATGACCCTTTCTAGGATTTTAGATATGGGTGATAAGATAGCAAAAGGGTGATAGTTATTGAGTTCAAAGGAGTTACCTCCTTTGTGTAGTAGTATAATGTGGGAGATTTTCCAGAGTTGGAGTACTTTTCACTCTGTGATAAATCTGTTGATGAGAATAGCAACTGGATAGGCTATGGCTGTTGTTGCTATTTGGAGATATTCTGCGGGTAGGTTGTCTGGCACCAGGGTGGTGGGTCAGAGCTTTAGGAGGAGTTTTTGGATGGTTTTGATAGATACTGGTTGGAAGCTAAAGTGGGAGCTGCTAGCCTGTGTTTTCATCATGGCTGGTGTGTTTGTTGGGATTGGGTGAGTGGAGTTTATTTGGTTATTAGCTAGGGCCTGGATTGTCTCATTAAAGTATTTGTTAAACTGTGTGGGGATATTGTCATTGTTGTTCCCTGTTTTGGGTGCAAGGGTAGCAGTTTTCCCAGGATGCAGTACAGAGTTGACTGCAGCCCAGAATTTTTTGGGGTTTCTAGCATGTTTTTCTTGTAGATTCTGGTAATAGGTGATTTTGTCTATTTTGATGAGTTTCTTGGCTTTGCTGCGCAGTTCTAAGTATTTTTGTTTTTCTGTTTGGGTATTGTTTTTATGAAATTGTTCCCATGCTTTGTTCCTTTCTTTGAGAATAGTTTTGGTGGCTTTAGTATATATATATATATATATCTATATATATATATATATATATATATATATATATATATATATATATATATACACACACACACACACACACACACACACACACACACACACACACACACACACACACACACACACACACACACAGGTAGATATATGTGTGCATGTACCGACAGATATATATTCATATATATGTATTTATATACATCTGTATATTGTGTTATATATATGGTCATATATAGATCTATATGTGTATATATATATATATATATATATATATATATATATATATATCATCATCTTCTTTCAGATGTTCCCATTAGGGGTCGCCACAGCAGATCACCTGTTTCCATTTCTTCCTGTCCTCTGCATCTTGCTCTGTCACACCAACCACCTGCATGTCCTCTCTCACCACATCCATAAACCTTATCTTAGGCCTTCCTCTTTTCCTGTTACCTGGTAGCTTCATCCTTAGCATCTTTTTCCCAATATACTCAGCATCCCTCCACAGCACATGTCCAAACCAACGTAATCGTGCCTCTTTGGCTTTGTCTCCAAATCTTTCAACCTGGGCTGACCCTCTAATATACTTATTCCTAATCCTGTCCACTCTCATCACACCCAGTGCAAATCTTAACATCTTTAATTCTGCCACATCCAGCTCAAACTCCTGCCTTTTTGTCAATGCCACTGTCTCCAACCCATATAACATAGCTGGTCTCACTACCCTCTTGTAGACCTTCCCTTTCACTCTTACAGGTACTCGTCTGTCACAAATCACTCCTGACACACTTTTCCACCCACTCCATCCTGCCTGTACTCTCTTCTTCACCTCTCTTCCACACTCACCGTTACTCTGAACTATTGACCCCAAGTATTTAAACTCATCCACCTTCGCCACCTCTACTCCTTGCATCCTCACCATTCCTCTATCCTCCCTCTCATTCACACAGATATATTCTGTCTTAGTCCTGCTGACCTTCATTCCTCTTCTCTCTAGAGCATATCTCCATCTCTCCAGGGTCTCCTCCACCTGTTCCCTGCTCTCAATACAGATCACAATGTCATCTGCAAACATCATAGTCCACGGGGACTCCTGTCAGATCTCGTCTGTCAACCTGTCCATCACCATTGCAAATAAGAAAGGGCTCAGAGCTGATCCTTGATGTAACCCCACCTCCACCTTAAACGCATCCGTCACTCCCACCGCAGACCTCACCGCTGTCACACTACCCTCGTACATATCCTGTACCACTCTTACATACTTTTCTGACACTCCTGACTTCCTCATACAATACCACAACTCCTCTCTAGGCACCCTGTCATATGCTATCTCTAAGTCTACAAAAACACAATGCAACTCCTTCTGACATTCTCTGTACTTCTCCATCAGCACTCTCAGAGCAAACACCGCATCTGTAGTGCTCTTTCCTGGCATGAAACCATACTGCTGATCACTAATCATCATGTCCCTTCTTAACCTTGCTTCCAATACTCTTTCCCATAACTTCATGCTGTGACTGATCAATTTAATCCCTCTGTAGTTACTACAGCTCTGCACATCACCCTTATTCTTAAAAATCGGTACCAAAACACTTTTTCTCCATTCCTCAGTCATCCTCTCACTTTCCAAGATTTCATTAAACAATCTGGTTAAAAACTCCACTGCCATTTCACCTAAACACCTCCATGCTTCCACAGGTATGTCATCTGGGCCAACAGCCTTTCCATTCTTCATTCTCTTCATAACTACCCTTACTTCCACCTTGCTAATCCATTGTACTTCATGATTCACTATCCCTACATCATGCAACCTTCTCTCCCTCTCATTCTCTTCATTCATCAACCCTCAAAGTACTCTTTCCATCACCTCAACACATGCTCCTCACTTGTGAGTATGTTTCCCTCATTATCCTTTATCACCTTTACCTGCTGCACATCTTTCCTAGCTCGGTCCCTCTGTCTAGCCAATTGGTACAGGTCCTTTTCATCCTCCTTAGTGTCCAACCTTTCATATAACTCTTCATATGCCTTATCCTTAGCCTTTGCCACCTCTGTCTTTGCCATGCACCTCATCTCCTTATACTCCTGTCTACTTTCTTCATCTCTCTGACAATCCCACTTCTTTGCCAACCTCTTTCTCTGTATGCTCTCCTGTACTTCCTCATTCCACCACCATGTCTCCTTGTCATCCTTCCTCTGTCCAGATGTGATACCAAGCACCTTTCTAGCCATCTCCCTTACTAGCTCTGCTGTAGTTACCCAGCTATTTGGTAACGCTTTGCTGCCACCCAGTGCCTGCCTTAACTCTTTCCTAAACTCCACCTCACAATTACCCTTTTTCAATTTCCACAATTTGATCCTTGGTGCTGACCTCACACTCCTCCTCCTCTTCTTGATAACCAACATCATCCTACAAACCACTATCCCATGCTGCCTGACTACACTTTCTCCAGTCACCACTTTACAGTCTCCAATCCCCTTCAAACTGGCCCTCCTACATAAGATATAATCCACCTGTGTGCATCTTCCTCCACTCTTGTATGTCACCCTATGCTCCTCCCTCTTGTTAAAATACGTATTCACCACAGCCATGTCCATCCTTTTTGCAATAAAAAAAAAAATATATATATATATATATATATATATATATATATATATATATATATGTGTGTGTGTGTGTGTGTGTGTGTGTCTATATATATGTAGATATCTATAAATATATGTGTGTGTGTGTGTGTGTGTGTGTGTGTGTGTGTGTGTGTGTGTGTGTGTGTGTGTGTGTGTGAGTGTCTGTGTGTGCGTGTGTGTATATATATATATATATATATATATATATATATATATATATATATATATATGTGTGTGTGTGTGTGTGTGTGTGTGTGTGTGTGTCTGTGTGTGTGTGTATATGCATACCTCAGCACCAATAGTCGCAACCTCTTAGTGCAAGGAGATGTCATGTAAACATTGCAGGTATAAATGTAGACTGTTGCTATTGTAACAGGGGTTGTCTTAATAGAAATGTTGTGTGTGGGAAGTCACATTTGATATTGGCATGTACATCATCAGTTACTGACAGACATCCTATGACCAATAAATGCGGATAGTCTGACACACTCTGGTCAGCCCAGAGGTATACACAGAACCCCTTAGTGCAAGACGTGTGGACCAAGCCTGACAAAATGGATGTTAACAGCCATGTAAATGGGGATATCATGTAAATACTGCAATAGATATGCTCACACAGTTTATTCATTAACACACTCCTGTCTGTCCTGACACATAATAACTGGGGGAGCAGAGGTCTCAAACCCACATACTGTCCACTAGTTAGTGACATACATCCGTCCAGCATCCCACTGCTTTGTCAGAAATACACAACAGTTATGGTGGCCTGGGGGCAGTAAATCTGACAAATATCTGGACATAACATCACACTGGGTAAGTAAATGAGATGCTAGGCATGTCACAAAGCATTGTGCAATCTACAGGCAGACTGCCACAACACTGGCCTACATTTCTTATGGGGAATACAAATGTACCTGCAAATATAGCAGGCTCTACAGGCATGTAACAGCATGGAGTAACAGACACCTGTGTGAAAGCACATTCCCACAACCAGTCTGAACACAGCCACATCCACATATGGTAAGCATGCTTAATATTACAGTATATGGACTGTGTGATCAATACCATCCTCATATGTGCTACTCACACACTAACCCTACATATACTGGGCCAATACACAGTGTATTCCGATGCCTGACTGTGGTATGGGACATGTGTGGGTTTGGCCTTACAAACATGTATGCCAGTAGAGTACCATACACTGGAGCAGCATGCAACATCAGATAGAACAGGACCAAGAACAATGACATCTACCACAGTCTGTACACAGGCCAAGGTTCATATTCGCAATACACACTCTGTCAAGAACAATGACATCTACCACAGTCTGTACACAGGCCAAGGTACATATTCGCAATACACACTCTGTCAACAATCACCATAAGTACACAGACCTCACTACTGTACACACTACAACAGAATGTCAAGGTTTTGTCCACAAATATAAGCCCTGCTATACATAATATGTCTAGCAGTCTGATATCTCACTGTCTTGTTATCAGGTATGATGTCAATAAATAATGGTGTACTGAACATATGCACCTCTTACTGCATGACATATGTACAAAGGTTGACAGAGTTGTGGCTGGAGGCACAAACACAAGGCCAATATTGACATGTTGCTGTTATAAACTTATACATTTACTGGTGTAACAGGGTTTGCTGTGACATATGTCTTCTAAGGGATATGAAGTCAGTAACTCTCACGGCTGTCACCATGTACTGACTGCAATCCCCAGACTATGCTACTGCATTTCTAAAGATAGGTCGTGTGTGAGTAATACAACACATGTAAAACTCCAAACACTGGCTAGTCTGCAGATAGTGCTACAGGTGAGAGTTTCCTCAATCACATAACACTGTCATGACAGGTATTAAATCATGTAGACCAGCCATATCCCCACAAACCATGTTAAACCAACATTACTTCAAATGTAGAAGACCAAGACTTACATTCTGTCCTCATATCTGGAATATCCCCCTCCTGTTTGTTGGCCTATCTCCATAGTGTATGTTGTAAGAGGTATATCCCACTAGCCTTTGTGATGCTGTTTACCAAACACTGACATGAAGTCCTGTTCACAGTGAATGAAAAGGACCAACACCCACATGATGTTCCTAGTTATAGGAGTGTGTTTCCATGCAATTGGCTATAGGAATGTTACCTCAGTTATTCCACATGCAATCAGCTAGTGGGGGACTGCAATTTGTGCACAGGCCATCAGCTGATCATGAGCATCACTTACAAAACACAAGCTGCTGCCTAAGCAAAGCAGGTGTACTTTTCTACATCCACCAGACGGAGAGTGAGAGAGACAAAGACAAAGCAAGGGGGTAGGAGCTAAACATGTTTGTGCCACACACTTAACCAGTACAGGGATTCAAACTCCTGCCTGACCATGTAGTGCTATTACATTTGTATGCGGTTATTGCATGCGCCACAGAGCTCACATGTTGGAGAGCTGTCAAAAAGTATATTTGAAGGTGAGTGACATCAGCAACAGTGATACAGGAGGGATAAGGTAGGTGTAGTACATGTGCCTGTCCAAAAAAGCAGGTGTCAAGGAAGACACAACCACACTCTCTCAGGGACTTACACACATTATCACAGTTGGCAGGGTCAGTATTAGAATTCCTACCTAACTAGTTTGCTACACTACAGTATTAAGCAGGTGTCACATGCACCACAGAGGTTATCAGGCTGATATATGGGCAAAGGGTATGTCAAGGTGACTGACATCAGAAGTCATGCTTCAGTAGGGCAATGGGAGGTGTAGTGAGTGTGAATGGCTTCCAACTCATTAATTTCCACACACACACACACACACACACACACACACACACACACACACACACACACACACACACAGATTTGCAGTACTGACATGCATGGGTTCATTGCTTCACAGGTGTGTAGTGGCTGACTGTGCCAGAAGGCTGTACAAGACTAGGCAAAGGGTATACCTTGGCATCGGGCCACATGACAATGGTCTGCAGTGTGGCTCAGGGGTGTAGTCCCTAGAGTGGCCCACACATGTGGGTATTGTATTCACCATCCACTCATCTGGGTTACTATTGTGGGTGGCCTGTGCTGTGCAATGCTTGCCATGTATGTGTTCTATATTGCATAACATGAATGGTGTCTGGGATGTGCACGTGTCCCACATGCATGTTCTGTGACATGTGGAATTGTACCTGGTATGTCTGGGGCATGTTGTGTGGACAGATTGTTATCATCTGATGTAGCATTCTTGACTTCATGTGGTGAGAACTGTCTATAGAACTGAGGTTGATCCTGAACCTACATTGACAGCATGATACAGGTATTCACTGGTGTTAATGGTATCTGTCCATACAGGGTATATGTATAAGGCATGGTATTTCCTTTGTGGGTTATATTTGCTGACTCTACAGTTGTTGCAGGCGTCAAGTGGGAACATAGCAAAGAATTACTGTAAGCAATTATTTTCCTATTGTAGGGATGGAACAAGGTGCCATGTCCTCTGTAGTCCACTGCAATCACACCGTAGTTACTATCTGTGGGCAATATGCAGGGAACTACCAGCATAGTGGTTGTTGCCTAGCCAAGTGTGTTTGTGTATGAGACGTGGGTGGAAAGTGTTCTCTGAGTAATAGAAGTGTTGCCTATATTGTTCTCCAATCCATAATGTCACATGTAGGGGTATGGATTGTCTACACCAGCCTCTCTGCTGTTTGACATCTGTTGTCCTTGTAAGGTGGGCATCATGACATATAATAGGTCCTCAATATAAGAACTTTGCTAAATCTGCCCCAGAATGAGTCATGTTATTACACAATCACAGCTACCTCCACACAGGATACTGATGACAAACACACATACACACACACACACACACACACACACACACACACACACACACACACACACACACACACACACGTACACACATGCTCACACACGCACACACACACACATGCACATACATACACACACACACACTTGACAGTGCTGAGATTTAACCCCCTACCTAGCTATGTATTACTACAATAGAGCTTATAGGGCTAGTCTTTCCAAAAATATGTATTTCAAGGTGAATGACATCAGCAGGCTTGCCAAAGTTGGGCAATAGAAAGGGTATTGACTGTAAATGGCCTCATAAACATTGATCCCTACACAAACAAACACAAACACACAGAGTTTCACAGTTGTCATGTCTGGGATTAGAACTCCTACCTAACTGGTGTATCACACTACAGTTATAGCACATGCCACTGAGTTTATAGGGTTACTCCTTCCTCAAAGGTGTATTTTAAGGTGAATGACATCAGCAGGCTTGCCAAAGTAGGGCAAGGGAAAGTGTATTGATTGTGAATGACCTCAAAAGCATTGATCCCTACACAGACAAACAAACACACAAACAAACACTGAGTTTCACAGTTGTCATGTCTGGGATTAGAACTCCTATCTAACTAGTATATTACACTACAGCATTGCACAGTTATAGCATGTGTTATGAAGCTTACAGGGTTACTCTTTTCCCAAAGGTGTATTTCAAGGAGAACGACATCAGCAGGCTTGCCAAAGTAGGGCAATGAAAAGTGTATTGACTGTGAATGGCCTCAAAAGCATTGATCCTACAAAGACAAACAAACACACAGATTTTCAAAGTTTCCATGTCAGGGATTAGAACTCCTACCTAACTAGTACATAACACTACAGCATTATGCAGTTATAGCATGCACCATGGAACTTATTAGGCTACTCTTTTCCCAAAGGTGTATTTCAAGGTGAATGACATCAGCAGGCTTGGCAAAGTAGGGCAATGGAATGTGTAGTGACTGTGAATGGCCTCAAATGCATCAATCCATACACACACACACACACACACACACACACACACACACAGAACTCCTATCTGACACACACACACACATTACACAGTTATACACACGCACATAGAGTTAGCCTTCTGCACACACACACACACACACACACACACACACACACACACACACACACACACACACACAGTCTCACAGTTGCCATGTCTGGAGTTAGAACTCCTACCTAACTAGTACATCACACTAGAGCATTACATAGTTATAGCATGTGCCACTGAGCTTATTAGGCTATTCCTTCCCCAAAGGTGTATTTCAAGGTGAATGACATCAGCAGGCTTGCCAAAGTAGGGTAATGGAAACTGTAGTGACTGTGAATGACCTCAAAAGCATTGCTCCACCCACATACACACACTCACACACACACACACACACACACACACACACACACACACACACACACACACGCACGCACAAACACATGCGTGCACACACACACACACACACACACACACACACACACACACACACACACACACACACACACACACAGACACTCACACACACACTATGTCTTAATTGCCATGTCTGGGATTAGAACTCCTATACAATAGCATTACTCAGTTAATGACATCAGCAGGCTTGTCAAAGTAGGGCAATGGGGAGTGCAGTCATGTTACACAGTTATCACAACCACCACAGACACTATAGTGCTGAGGGATGCCAGAAGCAAATGTCTACAGTGATAGACATTTGCACATCATGTGCTATTGGCCAATTGCATGTGTGCTGGGTGGGACAGACCTCATGACTGGAAGCTCTTTGTCACTGTCTGTCACTCTCTTCCACACATCTATGTATGTGTAAGTTTGGCCTATTATAGTGCGTTGTCCTTGGATATATGTGTGTATTCCTAACTGATGTGTGTGCAAAGCATGACTGATGTGCAATGTGGAGTGTGTCCACAAACATCTGCGACTGACAGATATGTATGGTCTACTGTTGTTGCTAGACATGGGCTTCATTTCTGTAAGTGTGGAGCATGCCCAGTATGACCTTATGTATTGAATCTGTGAAACTTTTCCAGGTAGGTTGTACTTCAGTGCAGGCTTTTGTGTTCTACACCTACAGCTAGCAACCTGTTTCTGTAGGATATCTGTAGATCTGTTGACAATATGGGGTCACAATGGGCAAAGGATAGTGGGATGCTGTAACTAATTGTGTCTGTGCTGCTTCTGCTACATGGTTTTGGTGTTAGCAGAGATATTCAGACATATGTACTGTTTTACACTGTGATGTTTTATGTCATCAACTACTGACAGGTATACATATTTGCTTGCAGTAATTTCCTGGGCAACACAAAATGAATGAAGCTGTATCCAGTATTGTGGTCTGCAGCCTACATATTCTTGCACAATCATGCCATTATGGAGAGGGAGCTGCAGACACTTGCTGATGGGTCTGTGTAAATGGTTCAGCACCTTGGTTCTGTGGTGGCAGAGGATCTCATGCTTGTACATCCATCAATGTGACAGTATGGCCGTATCCTGATGTGGCCATATCTCACAGCTGTACAGATTCACACAGGTTCCCCAGAGGCAGGGCTCATATTTTTGGTCATTACACCTTCACATTGTGGTTTATGAACAGGTTTGTAGCCACTCATGCCTGTGTTTGCAGGCAGGGACAGTATGTGCACACATCTGAGATTCAGACTTCACACACTCCATGGCACCCATGGTTCTACCTCCATCTGTTATGCTATCCTCTTCCAAACATTATGCGCACATTATCTGATAAGTATTTCTACAGTTATCATGTCATCCCAGCAGTATTTAGGGGTTGGTCCACAGTTCATGCAGTAGGACATGGTAAACATGCTACTGGGATTTGTCAACATGGCCTTGCATTTGTGTTCTGTGGACTGTGTTATGTTGTTATTTGGGAGTCCATGAGATAACATACATTGGCAGTATGGGTGAGACACAGGCCTTTGACAGAGGACTGTAGGGCATTTGATAGTGATGCAGACCATCTGTAGCAGACCAGTGCATTGTGTTGCTCCTACAGTCCCAGGCTGCAAGCTACTATATTCCCCTGGGTTGACAGGGTAGGTGTGTAAGGTATTAATGTCAATAGTTTCTGTCCTTATTGATCCATTGGTGTGGATGCTGGCAGGGTGCTGCTTACAGCTAGGGACACACCTGCATGGGACACCTCTTCAGCATGCTGCATTCTGTGGCTATTCCAATACAGAGGTGGGGGTCATATTATACTCATTCCCAACAGCAGGGATAAGACCTGTGAGGTACCTGTGGCTGATGGTCGGGTGAACTGGGTGCATGTGTGTTATGGAAGCTACTTGCAGCTGACTCACAGATATACGTGGGGCATTCCACTTATGATTGCTTGTGCAGGGACATCAACAGTTTCTCAGTACTTTATACCTGTGCCTTTTGTGGTCTGCCAGTGTTTGGCCAGACAACATCAGTATTCAATACTACACAGCCAACTAATGTGCTGCTGACCTGTATGCACAATTCCAAAGGTGTGTCCATTTGACAGTAACATTTTATACACTCTCTGTCTAGTGTACTTCCACCTGTGTACTGTTTGTGTGTCTGGGCCCACATTCATGACATGTCCATCTTTCAGATGGTGACAGATATTACATCTGCACAATTAGTATGGATTACTGCCGGATTGTGTCTTGCAGGGATGCATTGTGTTTGGCACTGTAGTTGCGAGAACTTGGCCCTGTCATCAACAGTACTGGCCATTGGCCACCGCAACACAACCCTCTATGCCTACATACTGAACACTTTCACAAAATATACAGCACACAACAACCTGACACACAGAGCCCTGCAAATTGTACATGTGCTGCAATCTATCCTGCTACTTTGGCCAGCTCAGGTAATCTATGCTCCACTGTTATTATACCTACACATACATGTTACTACATTTCTACATAGGATTGTGTGTGGGGAGGGGCACACCTGACAACTGTAAACATTTGCTATGACAGTACTGGTATTTCAGGTACTCCATTTTATTCTGTATTTTGACCTATCATGCAGACTAGATGCATATCAGTGTACTACAATTCTTAGGTTTTATTGACCTGCATTTCAATTTCAGACTTCTTACCCTTCAGAACTAACATCCCACTGCCTGACCTGTTGTAGTCTGTCTGTGTAGGTCTGGAGGGGGCTGTTCTCCATAGCCATCAATCAGAGGCCTTAGCACCGCCTTTCTTTGTATTTGTCTACACCTGTCCTGCTGGCTGAGACTGTTGTTGGGTATGTGAGCCTCACTGACATGCATGTGTGTGTCCTATGGACACACATTTGGCCCACCACATGTCCTGCAGTGGGTTTTGTCACCTTGTCTAGTACTGCCTACTATGTTGACACCAGTATTTGTTAAGGATTTCATGCTGTCGATATAGGTGTCTACTATCTGCTGGCATCCCATTCAGCCACCTGATTCCCTAACATACTCATATTCATACTATAGATACAGGTAGCAGAACATACTACTACATTCAGCAATTGATAGTGAACGTGACTTACCTTGTAGCTGTGCCAGTATTGGGGATGGTGCTAGAGGGCTGACTATGTTGGATGCACATAGTACATTCCCTATACATGGTCAAGCACAGGTAGTGTCATGCTTGGCATCCCTTTTACTGTATGTGCAAGCTGGAGAGAGGTGTCATTCCTTGGATTCCTACCGTGTCAGTGTATGTGCTCTACGTTGCCTCTTTGCCAAGGCCTGGGCATAGTGGGCACGCCTCCTTCTGCCTACTGGGGCAGACTCAGATTCTTCCTCCTCCGAGTCACTCTGTGCCTGTGCTGGCCTTGGCAATAGTGGGGAGGCTGTGTGGCCCTGCCCCATGCTGTTCCTGCTGCAGCTGTTTCCACAGGATCATATTGTGTAGCATGGTACATACAATGACAATTTGGGTACATGTAGCTGGTGAGTACTCTAAGGCTCCACTGGATATTTCCAGGCACCAGATCCATGACTTGAGCATCCCAAACACACACTCTATTATGATTCTGGTCTGTGCATGTGCCTCATTATGGAGTTCTTGATCGTGTGTGTGTGTGCAATTCTGATGGGTGCCATCAGCCACGGCACCAGTGTGTAACTAGCATCCCCCACTAGGTGGCCATATGGGATGTCCCCATTGGCAAATTTCTGGTACAGCTGTGTCATATGCCAGATGTGGGAGTCATGATAGCTTCCAGGGCTGCCAGCACACACATGCATTATAATGCCCTGGGCATCCCACACAACCTGGCAGTTGATGGAGGGGAAGCACTTGTGGTTTATGTAGACTCTACCCCGCTCGCCAGGTGGTACTTTGATGTGTATGTGCATGCAGTCTATAGCAGCAACTACCTCAGGATATTCTGCTATTTAGTGGAAGAGATGCATATTGCTGGTCAACGCCTCACAGGTGTTGAGGAAATATATGTGCTGACTGGCATGTGCTGACATGGCATCCAGAAATTGGTGGAGTACCCTGGATGCTGATGCCTGTGAGATCCCCATGATATCCCCAGTTTGCCTTTGGAAGGTACCTGTGGCTAGTATTCTTAAGCCTACACATACCTTGATATCCACTGGGATGGGTTCCCCTCTGTTGGTTCTGTGTGTGAGTCGTGGCCGGAACAGTTCAACAATTTGCTGTAGGAGGTCCCTGTCCACCCCATAGTGCTCCACTATCTCCAGCTCATGTAGCCCCTGGTAGGTTACGCTGGGTCTGTACACTCTTCTTCTTCACCTCACTGTGTGCTGGTCACCAGCATTCTCATCCTCACCACCCTCAGTCACTTCCACATGTTGATTTATGAGAACGAAAGTAGCCGCTATCATTTTGTTGCTTTTGTTAGGTAAAATTTTCCTGTTTATGTACACCGGTGGTGTAGAGTTTGTGGGAAAAAACAGAGGGAAAGGTGTTTGCATTGTTTATAGTGGTGTACTGGGCTTGGCTGCTGCCTGTGTAATTGGCCGATTCTGATACATTTCACCTGCCAGCCATGCTAGTTCTCCTTAATTACCTTCCTACTGCTATTTTCCCTGCCCATTGCCTTCCTGTTTAAGCCCCGAGGTGCCCCGCGCAAACCCAGTGCTCAGATGTGAATGGAGCTGCTATTTCCTGGTTTCATTTTTTTCTTTTTGTTTAAAACCCAGAGCGCAGCACACACACCCATTTAGGCAATGTAAAAACTGCTAAGCAGCTTCAGACACACACCCTTCCTTCGTTCTGCTATGCTAAGGGCAAACCCGAGCCACAGAGCTCCAATAAGCTTACAGTATGCCTGATACACCCCTCTATGATGTCAGCTAACTCTTAGGCTTGCACCATGGTTTTTCTGCACCTACCTGGTTGGGTGCAGGCTAGCCATGAGGGGAAATCTGTGATTCAGTATCATTCCCCTCATTTGCATAGAATTGACTGCTAATGCCTAGTTACAAGTCTGACACTGAGCCTTCCCCCTTAGCAACCACTATTTGGTGGCCTTGTTGTCTTCTGCTTGCCATTGACTATAATGGCAAAATTGTGATTTTGCATAAAAATATTTTTTCAAGGTTTTAGTTTTATTTTCGGGCCGATCTCCTTTGCGTGCCATTGCTGAAGGCTTAAACGGCCTAAATCGGACAAAAAAAAAAGTTATTTTTTGTTCATTTGAAACTATTTTCCATGCCAATGGCCATATATTTGGCCATTGACATGCCTTCCACATTATATACACCCTTTATTTGGAGCTGTCATGGCTCTGTTTTGTTGTTTGCAGAAATGTACTCAGTTACTAACAGAGTACATTTCTGCAGGTTACACTAATCCTGCACGGATGGCTGCCATCTTCCTGGATCACTAATTTACCTCATTGGCATGGTTTTCACCTGCAAATGGGGTAATTAGCATGCAGAATCTGTGTCTGTACAGGAATAGTGCAGGAGCACCCGTGCACATCCCAGGAGCTTGTTCCTGGATCTCTCGGCAGCCATATTGCCTCCAGCAGCTCTTGCACTATTCCTGCACACTGTGCAGAGCTTGCTGAGTCCCAGGGAATGTCATTGTATGTTGAAGTTTCATTTTTCTTTATATCAGTGGCTTTCATATGAGTCCCTCAGAATAGGGAATAAATATACTAAACATATGTATGCAGTTGTATGTTCCTATGCTTATTTAGTACATCATCAGACTGATGACCCTGGTACATTACCCAGCAAATTCTGTTGAGTCACATCTGACTCCTATAGTGTCCCCATAAACAGCCCACCTCATCCAAGAGTTTGTTAGGCCAGCAGGGGAATGAAAGTAGATTTTATTTATTTATTTATATTTTATTTAACATTTGTTTACCAATAAAGTCTGACTTGGAACAAAGCCACTTTTCAGCAGAGGCCCAGGAAGAAACATTCCAGACGCCTGTCTTATTAACAACATGGGAAGAAACCAGAGCACCTGGAGGAAACACACACGGATGCAGGGAAGACATGCAGACTCCGCACAAAAGGCACCCCAGCCAACAATCAAACCAGAGAACCTCTTGATGTGAGGTGACAGTGCAACCACTGCACCACTGCACCATACTTGATTGAAAGGCCTTTCTTCCTTATCACATTATTTATTTTGTATTTGTACTTAATGGTTTCATACATAGGTGAGAAGCTTTACTTTACTGAAGGGCCATGGAAAGGTAGTGTTATCATTTTTGCCTTAGGTCATGTGGTAGTGGAGGATTTATTTTGCAAATAAATCTGTTATGTATGTTTTTCTTTCAGATTCACCATTTACTGTCAGGGAAAATATGGAGTGTTTATGCATATTTATATGCATGTTTTTAATTTTTGGAGCTGCCAATGACCAGTGAGTGCAGCTGCTGTGAGATTGCTATGGAATTCTGTATGTAAGGTTACCAAGTTTGCATTGTTTCTGTAAATTTTCTCTTATTTATTTCAGTTTGTTTTAGATGAAATTTGTTTTGTAAATTTATTTTTATCTTGGAGTTTTAAAAAAAATATTCTTAGGGCAAGTTAGCAAATGTTTCACTTTTCTATGATCAGTAAAAAGATTACAGATATGTAATGTGTGGGAGGATCTAAGAAGTAGCAATTGATATTTAGTGTAAAAAGAACAGTGACATGTTTTAATCTCTTGGAGCTGCTGTTGACTGATGACTGCTACAGCTGTGACACTACTTTGCAATTGTATATGTAAGGTTTGCAATTTTGCATTGTTTCTGTTATTTGCTCTTATTTATTGCAATTTGTTTTAGCTTAAATTTGTTTTGTTTTGCATTGGGTTTATTTTAAATGGGTTTTCTCATGGAGTTTTAAAAGTAATATTTAGTGCAAGTTGGTAACTGTTTCTTTTTTGTTCTCTGCTCTCACTGCAAAGAGATTAACGTTAAGAAATCAGTGGGAGGAGCTTAGAAGTAGCATTAATTATTTAAAGTAAGGATTGCAGGAACAGGTTTTATTCTTTTGAATTCCCACTGACCCTTGACTGCTGCTGTTGTGAGACTGTTTCCTACTATCTCCCCCTTTCTCTGTTCTCCTGTTTAACTTAGTGGCTCTTGAGTGCCGTGGCCATTTTGTACTTTGAATCTGGAAGCTCCTTCCAGTCTCTGCCTGTCTACTCATACTAGTGAGCGTGAAAGTTCAAACAAGGAAGATTCTCCACTTAGATAGTTATAACTTCAGTTACCCTCTTGTTCATATTGTCATGACATTTATTGCATACTGTAATACATAGATTATTATGCCATTTTCTTCCAACTTATTTTAAAAATCACAAACATCAGGGTAAGAGTGCTTAGCACTAGTAGCCTGCAAATCGCTTCTCAGGAATCATCTATGGATTAGTACTTCTGTTTTGCTACTGTGTTGAGATGGAGCATAGGAACATTGTTTTCTAGCCTTTCTAGAGACTACCAATTACTGGACACCTTTAAAACTGCTGCTTAGGAGCCAGCTTGGGATTAGTGCTACTGTTTTGCTCATGGTGAGAGAAGGACTATGGCGAGATTGATTCCTGACTCTATTTCATTCAGCAGTGTGTATGGGACCTCCCCGACTGTTCTGGTTATGGACAATTTTCAGATTAATTCTTTTGCATTGAGCTGTAATACATGCTATTCAAGGCATGTACTAGGGGAAAGTTGCAACAAGCCGACAGACAAATACAACATTTGGCAAACACTGCTGATCAACAAAAAAAGTTGTCACCAGCTATTTGGGAACCAGTCTGGGATTAGTGTTACTGTTTTGCTTCTGGTGAGACAGGAGACAAAGGTACATTTATTCCAAGCACCAGCACATGTAGAAAGAAGGTAGGAGTCAGTAGGCGAATCACTGCTATTTATCATTCTTGGCAAACCTAATTCTGTTTTTTTACCAAGTCCTACTAGATTAACAACATAATCTAACTTCAAAGTATCACTCCAAATACTTCATCCAAAAATATCCAGAGTCTTTAATGGTAGTCTTCCTCCAATCCCTGAGTACTATGACCAGCTGTTGTCCTTGCTCTCAGGCAAAATAACTCAAACATCTGCTCTCACCCCATCTTTGGCCAGTCTAATTGCATTAGATTTTCAAAGCAATGTGGCAACCACCTTATGCCTACTGACTATTCATTGCTTCTAACAAATGACAGTAGAGTCTGCTAGACATGTAAATATTTAAGAAACATGGAGGCAAGCCTCTTGCATCTGCCCACCATTGGTAAGCATCATATACCCACAAAGCCACATCAATCACAATATTCCACTAAACCTATAACTTATGCTGATGCAGTAAAGAAAAAAATTGCCAAAGCTTCCAAAAACACACCCTAAAGAATTAGCCTCCATCACACCAAACAAAAGATCACCCAAGAGATACCATGAAAACAGGCATAAATAAGCCTGCAATGTCCTTAAGCCTGCTACCACACAAGGAAATGTCTTAGTCATAGGTGAGTCTATATTTAGGCATACAGACTCCAAGTAAAACACAAGGTAAAGAAAACAAACCACAGCATTCAAAATATAGAAAGGCAATAAAGTAATACAAAATACAAAAAATAAAAGCAAACTACCCTTTCCTTCACAGCAAAGTGTAGCAGAGTCTGGATGAGCCTTTTTGGTAAAGCTCTGAAATGTTTTATTTTACCCCTTAAATAGAAGGTTTAGTTCCTAGCTCTACCCCCTCAGTTAACAAATGATTAACCTTAAGTGACCTCTTCTATCTTATGAATGAGTCCTTAACTGATCAGTTCTAATTTCTGCCTGACTCAGAAGAGAAAGAGAGCTGTGGTGTCTTTTGAAGTTTTAATATGCTGTTAAAGCAGAATGCAAGTAAAACACAAAGTAAAGAAAACAAACCACCTAGTTTGGGTTCGTGAAGGGCCAATCATGTCTCCTGAACCAGATTTACTTCTTCGAATCAGTCTCCAGAGCCATGGACAAGGGTAAGGTGGTCCACACAGCCTATCTAGACCTTGCCAAGGCCTTTGACACCATCCCCCACTCTGGAATCATAGATAAACATACTAAGTTGGGCATTAATCCCTACGTCACCCAATGGGTTGCTAACTGGCTTACTGATAGAACCCACACTGTAAAAGTAGCTGATTGCAAATCCAGCTCCAGACAAGTGACAAGTGGAGTACCTCAGGGTTCAGTCCTGGGACCACTCTTGTTTGGCATCTACTTCTCTGAAGTACAGGCCAGCACTAAGAGACTCTGGCTAACAAAGTTCGCAGATGACTGCAAACCGGGAGCCATTATTGACTCCCCAAATTATGTGGATACACTACAAAAGGGCCTTACAGAAACAGATGCTTGGTGCCAGAGCCATGGGCTCAAGCTCAATGCCAAGAAATGTATTGTTATCCCCTTTGGGAAAAAACATGTATCTGTGAATTACCATATAGGTGGAAGTACACTAAACACTGAAAGTGTGATAAGAGACTTAGGGACACAGGTGGACAGTGGTCTCTCCTTCGATAACCACATTGCCACAACAGTCAGGAAATCCTTCTATGTGGCACACCTCATCACTAAGGGCTTTTCATTCAGAAAAAAAGAGGTCATTGTTCCACTGTACTCATCCCTCATTAGAATACAACATTATAGAATACAATGCCCCATTTGGTATGTACCTTTCAAGACATCTGCAACAACTGGAAAGGCCGCAGAAATACCTCACTAAAAGAATCACAGGCCTAAAGCAGATGCCCTATGCTGACCACCTTAAAAAACTCCAGCTATACTCTGTCGCATATCATCTACTCAGAGGTGATCTCTGCTTAACATACAAGGCCATGTCAAACCCAGAGCTGTTGGACATGCTACACTTAAAGAAATCCCAATCCCTCAGAGCCACATGCTCCAGGGATCTAAACCTTGTCATCTCAATACACAAAACATGCTGGAGGGATGGGTTCCTGACCCAGAGACTCCGCAGACTCTGGAATAGATTGCCCATACATGACCCTTCCAAATGATCTAGGACAGTCAGGAGCACTAAACATTTTGACTCACTAGATTCCAAATTGAGAGCTGCAGTCCCTGTAACTGTCAACAGATATCATAGCCTACCCCCCATCTCAATCTTTTAATGTCGCACTATAAATGAATCCACAATCCCCACTATATGGAAAATCTCCCATGTAATCCCTCCCATAAAACATGGCCCATCCTGTCACCTGTAGGCCATATAGCCATATTGTCACCATAACCCAAAATCATGGAAAAATGTAAAATGTATACACAAACAACTTGTACACTACCTAACCAATCTCTAACTTCTAAGACATGCTGGCTCAACTAGGCCACAACATAAAACCCTCCTCTCTTTCCCCTCAACTCTCACTAACACCATCAACCATAAAAAAAAAAAAAAAAATATCATCAGCACTCTTCTCAGCACCTCAAAGACCTATCAAAAGCCACCACACTACTGCAGAAAATCTAAAATCCTCTAAACTAGATAACAAACACTGGACTGGTTCTCTGCCTGGATATCTTCGCAGCCTGGCAGCTAAGCTCAGTAATAAGCTACCAGCCTCTACCCAACTCCCCAGGGTCCCCCCCAACCCCATTCTCAGATCTCTTCTCTTCTCTTCTCTATTCTATCTCTATTAAAAATCAATCCTTCACTAGACCACTTGTATTCAAGGCTGACTTCTCAACGCTAATTTGCACCTTAATTTACTTAGACTAAAACTCACTTAAACTCAAGACTCTTTCCTTTTTCACTCAGAACTGCAGTTGCAGGACCAAAACAAACCTCAACCCAAAAAAAAAACCAACCTAAAACTCCATATCCAATCTACCATCCTATGTTCAATCCAATAATGTGACTACTATCATAATGGGACTACTCCTGACTCCAATACCAAGCTACTAGGAGTTACCATCACCGACAATAAACTCAGATTGTACACATCAATCAAACTATCAAAAACTATCAAAATAAGAAAGAATATTAATTATACACAAATCTAAATAGTCTATGTTCATCACACAGGTTACTTGTACAAAGCGGTCAAATCTGTAACTCAGGAGGTGACTCTCTGTTTTTCAATGCAGTTGGTAAAATATGGAATTCCCTTCTACTTTCATTCGACCTCCACCCTCCCATAATATATTCAAAAAAGGCCTCTTCATCCTTTTTAAATCCCTTTGCCAATGCTCAAACAAAACCTAATCCCTACTTTCTCAATTACTATATTAATTATTAATTATGGAAGTTATAAAGTCATCTTCATCCTCTTCTCATTCTCTAGGTTTTACTATATGTTACTGTATACTGTGTGTATGCGCTGAAAATGGACATGCATCCAGTCGGACTACCCCGGTCAACAAATGTAAAATAAATAAAAATAAAAAAATACATGTCAAGCAGAGTGCCTCTTTGGCCCTCTTCAAAAGGAACCTTGACGATTGGATGGGAGAAAGGAAATTCACCCCAGGGATCATGTCAGTTGCCCTGTTAGACAGGGGTCCAGGGAAGTAAATAGTGTGGGAAGAAATAGCCAGGGAATTGTTATGGCTAGGCTTTTATAGGCCCTAGGGCTGATAGCCTAGTACCAACCTATGAACCTATGAATCAGAAAAGAGGCAGGCAAAGAGTCTGCAGTCATTATACTGAACTGTACATACTATATTGCTGAAATTTTCTGATCATACTTTTTGCAGATAATTGACTGAGGATCCATGTCAACAGTATGCAAAATAGCCAAGGAACCCTATTAAGCCATCCCCAGATTAAATACAGGGCAAGCTAGCTAACCTCATTCTAAATTAGCCTAGACCAAGAGTTTTCTACATTGTAACAAAAATACATAGCCAAGAAAGCCACAAAGATGAATAGTATCAGGCAGAAGGACCCTGGCAGAAGGGTTTCAGGGTTTTTAGAGAAAATTCTAAAACAATTACTTAATAAAAGGGAGAGCTATATTCAAGACACCATTTATTTTCTTTGCATACTATCAGGTTGTCATGACCTATCACCTAATATTGTTTTAACCATAATGGATGCTGCACTGATAATGTACCAGGCTGTCTGGCCTTTCTGAATCCCTGGTTTGCCTCTTTAATCTAAGCCAGTCCAATTCTTATATTCCACACATGCCTGTAAAACAGCCAGTAGAATGCTGTTATATAAGGCTGGCCCAAACACAGACCCTAGTAATTGCAGATCTATTAGCCTCAGATGAATCTGGGCAGCTTAAGGCAATGTAGAAATTGCCTCATGTACACAGACAACCCTCTCCTCATACCACCCAACACTACAACCTGTGAGAGATGCACTTATCTAGCCAAACTGGAGGTAAAGCTCTCTCCATCCAAGACTGAATTTGACAGTCATGAGGAGAAGGTAAACATTTGCACCACACCACACTCATCACATAGTCTCACTAAATCTACACCACCAAAATCCACACATAGTAACACAAAAACATTCACGGAGGCTCTCAATAATAATCTATCTAAGCAACAGAGACCTCCAAAGCAGAAATGCAAGCAACCTCCATCCCCCAACACAACCCAGATGACACATAGCCCACAGACTCAGTGTGCCATTCAACCACAGCCAATAAGGCAAAACAATATACCCAACACACTAGTCATAGGTGACTCTATAGTCAGGCACACTGATGTCCCACTCACCAGGCTAAACAAGGAGAAGGTTACTGTCAGCTGCCTGTTGGGTGCCAGGATCTGCCACATAACCCATGCACTCAGGTCACTCCACAACAAGTGCAAATATGACTCTGTCATTGTCCATGTTGGTGTGAATGACCTGAGATGTACCTCCCTGGACTACATGAAAAGAGACATGGAAGAGCTCTCCGATCTTGTAGCCCAGGCAGGTATGACCGTAGCCCTGAGAAGTATTCTGCCATTGCCCAGAATAATACCGCAGTGCAAGGACAAAATTATTGACTTCAACAATTGGCTAAGCTTCTGGTGTCATTCTAAGGGGATCCGGTATCTGTCTGCTTGGGATGACATGGTCGACAGACCACGATGCTTTGCCACAGATGGCCTGCACCTGTTGCCCTTGGGATTCCGGATACTGGCTAAGGGTCTTGCTGCCCCCATAGTGCCTTTTTTAGGCAAGGTTCAAATAACAAATTCACCACCATAACAGGAACAGGCAAGCAAAAACCAAGGGTAATGCTACTCAATGCTAGAAGTCTAAATCTCAAAATGCACTCACTTGAGGCACTCCTTAAAATGGAGAACATCGATATCTGTGCAGTGACTGAGACCTGGTTCAAGGCTCCAGAGAGCACCCCTGCACCACCAGGCTATAACTCATACTACACCTTTTGGCCATGTAACCTGGACCGAAATACCAAAGGTGGAGGTGTGTCCATATTCATTAAGGATATCCACACTTCCGGGCTAGTTGCTCAGCATAATGCATCCAAGGTTATCTAAGTGCAACTAACTCTGGGCGAAGCTGCAATCCAAATTGTAGCTTGCTACAGATCCCCCACCATGCCCCAGGATTCCCACTCCTCTTTTCTTGATGTACTGGAAAATATTAGGGTTCAACCAAACATCATAATAAGGGGCGACTTCAACTACCCCATCATTAACTGGGAAAACTACTCGTGTACCAACTCCTTAGCTCAACGCTTTCTGGAATTCATAAACTCCAATGCCCTGGATCAACTTATCCACACCCCCACCAGGGACAACAATATCCTAGACCTAGTCATTACTAACATGAGTGATCGTTGTTCCACATTTGAAGTCAACTCCTCATTGGTCCGATCCGACCATAAGCTAATCACCCTTGATGTCCACATCCCATCCCCACCTCCCATTAAAGAATCCACAGTAAAAAATTTCTCCAAAGCCAACTTCATGCTTCTTAAGACCCATGCAGATGGACAATACAGTTACAACTGCTGAATCCCACACAAATGCACTCTATAAGCACTTACACGAGTGCATGGATCGTGCTATCCCAAACATAACCAAGATGCTATCCTCTAAAAAAAGGAAGCCAATCTGGTGGTCCCCTGCCAGAAAAAACTGTACAACAGAAGGAAGAAACTGTTGCAAAAGAGAGTAAAATCCCATGAGTGGAGGAGCTCCCTGGTCAGCTTCAGTAAGAAGCTGAGATCCCTTATAAGATCCTCCAAAGCTAGCTATGAAAACAAAATCCCTACTAATTCCAAGGACAACCACAAAGAATTCTATAGCTATGTCAAATATCTTGATGTCAACACCCAGATCTGCTCTGAGTTACAACACAAAGGCATGAAAATTACAGAACCAACTGATATTTCCAACATCCTGGCAGATAGGTTCAGTGCTAATTTTACCCCCCTTCCACCCCCTAAATGGCCCATATCTATACAGGAAGAATGCAAAGTCCCTGTAATCACAACTATGCAGGTAAAGGCTGCACTCTCTAAAGCCAAAAACACAGCATCCATGGGACTGGACAACATCCCAGGCTGCGTTTTACATGAACTTCAGAACAAACTGGCTCCCCACTTAAGCACCATGTTCAATAATAGCCTTGCATCAGGCTTTGTGCCCACTGAATGGTGCACAGCAACAGTTATCCCACTCCACAAAGGGGGAGCCACCACTGATCCCGGGAACTATCCACCTATTAGCCTGATGAGCCTGGTGTGCAAGGCCATGGAACATATCATCATGGAACTCATAAACAAAGACATTGATAACCTCTAAACTCTGGATCCCACCCAGTTCAGGTTTGTGAAAGGCAGATCATGCCTCCTGAAGCTGATCGACTTCTTTGAAGCAGTAACCAAAGCCGTAGATGAGGGTAAGGTGGTTTACACAGCCTATCTTGACCCCGCCAAGGCTTTCGACACCATCCCCCATTCTGGAATTATAGCTAAAGTCACTAAACTAGGTATAAATCCCTATGTCACAAGATGGGTTGCCAACTGGCTCACTGACAGAACCCACACTGTAAAAGTTGCAGACTCCAAATCTGATCTCAAAGCAGTGACAAGTGGAGTACCACAGGGTCCCATCCTGGGACCTCTCCTGTTTGGTATCTACTTCTCTGAAATACAGGCTAACACAGAAGGCCTCTGGCTAATGACGTTCGCAGATGACTGCAAACTAGGAGCCATAATCAAGTCCCCAAATGATGTGGACATCCTACAGAAGGGCCTCGCTGAGACAGATGTGTGGTGTCAGAGCCATGGCCTCAAGCTCAATGCCAAAAAGTGCAGTGTCATCCCCTTTGGTAAAAGCTCTGTACCCATGAACTACCAGATAGGCAGCAATCTACTTAACACCGAATGCTTGATAAGAGACCTTGGGACCCAGGTGGACAGTAGTCTCTCCTTTCATAGTCACATCACCACAGTAGTCAGGATGTCCTTCTACGTGGCACACCTCATCATAAAAGGGTTCTCATCCAGGAAAAAAGAGGTCATTGTTCCCCTCTACTCGACACTCATTAGACCCATTATAGAGTACAATGCCCCTTTTGAAGTGTACCTCACAAGACATCTGCAGCAGCTGGAAAGGCCACAGAAGTACCTCACAAAGAGGATTACTGACCTCAAACAGATGCCCTATACTGACTGCCTCAAAACACTCCAGCTTTATTCCATAGCATATTGCCTTCTCTGAGGTGATCTCTGCCTAACATATAAAGTTATGTCAAACCCAGAGCTGTTGGACATGCTACACCTAAAGAAATCCCAATCCCATCTATGTTAAGCAAAGTTCTTCATTAGCACTCTTCAAGAAAAATCTTGATGAGTGGATGGGAAATAGGAAATACAACCCGGGGATCACTTCTGTGTCTCTGCTCAACAGTGGCACAGGAAAATAACTTTCTTGGGTGGCGTAAGCCAGGGAACCTTGTTGGCTAGGCTTACATAGACCCTTGGGCCGATAGCTTAGTACCTACCTATGAACCTATGAACTAGCATCATATGTAAAGCTATGGTGTGCATTATAATACACATCATTCATCTTGACAATGAAATTCTCCTAACCCTAGACTCTCATCTGTTTGTATTTATCAAAGGAAGGTCCTACCTCTTTAACCTCATTCATTTCATTGAAAAAGTAACTGAAGCAGTAGATAGTGGTTATGCAGTACATACAGCATATCTAGACCAGGCCACAGCCTTTGGCACTATTCGTCATGCAGGCATTGTCAGTAGACTTGTAAATCTGAATATAAATACTTTTATTGTATAGTGGATAGGTAAATGGTTGTCTGACAGAACCCATATGGTTAGAGTTGCAGGTGCTACTTCTGAAAGAAAAAAGATTACCAGTGGTTTAGCACAGAGCTCAGTTTGGGCCCTCTCCTGTTTGGCATATATTTCTCAGACCACCAGGCAAGAATTCCTGGCCTATGGTTAACCAAATTTGCAGACAACTGTAAACTGGTTGTTGTTATTTAGTCTTCAACTGATTCACAATTGTTGTAACATGGATTAGACAATGTTAAGAATTGGCAAAAGTACAATGGTCTCAAACTGAATGCAAAAATGTAGCAAATATTATTTTGGGGAACAAAACAGTTTCACTTAACATATATCAGATGTTCCCCACTGATGAGACAATGTTGTAAGGGATCTAGACACTCTTGTTAATAGCTTCTTATCATTTGACCATCATGTCTCCACATTTATTTGGAAAGCCTTTTATTTGAGACATCTAATTTCCAGATGCATCTCCATAAGATCCAAGAAAGTCTTAATTCCAGTTTACTCCTATCTTATTAGACTAGTTGCTGAATATAATACACTCCTTGACATGCATTTTTCTAAAATATCACACAATTTGATAGAACACAGAGATTCATAACTAAAAAGATCAGTGGTTTTAAAAATTTTAGTTATCGGTAGAGATTGGCAGCTCTTTTTCTGTACTCAGTCACTTACAGACTCCTCAGTGGAGCTCTGTCTCTAGCCTTTCCATTTATGACATATCCAACTCTATTTGACCTCCTAATCTTTTGCAAAAATAATGGTACCCCCATACTTGATTAAAGAACTAATCTTCATCGGCAAATAAATAAGACACATTGGCATGATAGATTTATTTCCCAACATATTCCTCACCTCTGGAAAAGACTTCCACTATACGTCAAATTAGCACCCTTGCCACCTTCAAGGTAAAATTAGATTATTGGATGAGACACCTCAAATTCTACACTGGTCTATCTTGTCTTGCCCTCCTTGAAGCTAGAGGGAACATTTGAATAGAGGTTTTGGCTAGACTTGAAATGGTCGACTATTCTACACAAACATCCTACAAGAGGATGGTTTTGCTACTTGTCTCAAGTACTTACAAGAGTATAGAGATCATTACAATATTATTTCAGATATAGTGGAGAACTGATAGAATTTATTCTGCAGATTACTTTAATGGAAAATATTATTTATTTTTATTTTATTTAACATTTGTTGACTGGGAAAGTTATATATTATTATGTAGTATATATATAATATAATATATATATATATATATATATATATATATATAATATATATATATATATATATATATATATATATATATATATTATTATAATATATATTATATATTATATATAATATATATTATTATTTATATATATATATATATATATATATATATTATGTTCGGACTATGGGCACTGCAATGTGCACCAGAATGGTTGTACAATAAATACAGAAACCTCTTCAAGGCAAACCTAAAGAGGAATTACGGCAGCACTGTACATCCAGACCACTCACTGATTTCCATTTTATCGATGATTTATTATAATCTGGACACACAGTATTAACTCCCTTAAGAAATTTCAACAAGGACTCAGCAGAATCTACCCATCTATTAAACTCTGCTTGGGGTACTTAACTTCAGGTGTAGTCTAACTGATATTAATATTACTCTACACAATGGAATACTATAGACATGTGTCTACAGAAAACCTACTGACAGACAGACAGACTGACAGTCAGATGTATCATCCCAGGAAAAATAATCATACCAGCCAAACAAAGAAGTCAGTTATTTGCAGTCAAGCACTTTGATATCATTTGTTCTAGTGAGGCAGAAAGAGACACACAATTAGCACAACCAAAAATAGCAATGTTTGCTCAAGGTCATTCTGACAGGGAACCTGACAGGACAGTTGTACAGGGCAATGGAGTTACCATGGGAACAGTTGCTTGATTATATAGAGAGGATTCCCTGTAACAGAATTCTGCTAATAACAACATATCATCCAGAACTTAAAAACAAAACAAAAAAAACTATGAAATCATAAAGGACCTCCAAACAATACTCAATGAGGATGACAAGATGAGTGACATTTTTCAAACACTAATGTCATTTAAAAAAGCACTGAGTCTAAATAATCTTGTGAGAAGCATACTTAGACCAGAAGAGAACATAGTGCAAAATGACACAAAATCCTGCAACCATACAAGATGCAAAACATGTCACATGATTTGCTGTTCCAACATAACAATTTCACATAGCATAAGTTTCAAAGAACGGGATTCATTTACATGCTCTTATAAAAATATGGTTATCTAATCAAATGCAAGAAATGTCCATAGACAGGTTATGTAGGCAAGGCAAGCCAGCCACTCAGAACTAGAATGAATTCCCGTAGACACACAGTTACAAAATGACTGACAAGCCAATGTCAGCTGACTTTACTCAGTCTGATTATTCCATGTCAAATATGACAGTTATGGTTCTTCAATGACATTTCTATATACCTTTGGAAAGAAGTCCAATGCAGATTAAACTAATTCAGTTGTTCAATCTCATGGTCAGGGGTTTGAAATGAAACTGTTTTTATGAGACACTGTAGCACTTATGAACTCTTCCTTCTGAGCAAGTAACAGTGAACACAAGTAACATGTACTGAATTGAAATAAATCTTTCTTTTTCTGGTAATACATGATTTTGTAATGTATTTACCCTGAATCCAAGCTGCTGGCTATCTCAGAATATTAATAGTAACCTTTAAGATTACTGAGGTCTGTTTTAGCACCTGTGTTTTATTCACAAAAAAGTAGTTATTTTCACATAAGGTAACAGTAGTATCCATAAATGTAATACTCAGTAAGGCCTTAATGCCCATACTGTTCTAACAGTAACAAAACACTCTGCAGTACTGCTCTTCTTCAAAGGTATCTGTCAGAACCTTAGACTGACATAAAAAAGATCGTCAGCTGCTCGATGTGACCTGTGCCAAAACTGGCTATGCTGACATAACAACATCGAATCAAACGATGCTGGAATCCTGAAACATCATAATACAATGAATTCTGAAATATCAGTGGTAGCACACACGCACAATAACTAGGAGGAAAAAGAATGCAAAGAGGAAAAAAAAGTTAAATAAAATGGAAGTACTTTAAAATGAGCAAAAGGGAATGATAACTCTGTTCACACACAAAGCATTCAGCTTATGGAAAATAACATTGTTGTTCCAACAGAGTTACCATGAAAAAGAAGCTAGGGCAGGATAGAAGGAATAAATCTAAACTAAACTTTAAGAATTAAAAACATTACTGGAAGATAAAAGAACAGAAGGACTGAAGTCAACAAGAGTGCTTAGGCTGTGGATATACAGAGAGACTGGATGCAAATTTTACTTTTGCAAATGATTTAAGTGGTGAAAATAGTGAGATTAATAAGAGTAATACTGATGACGATTATTATTTCATATCGATTCATAGAGCGGACATTAGTGAATTAAAGGTGGGAGCCTCTTTCAGATCAGGTCAGAAAAGATATACTAGTAAATGAATTCAGTTGTTAAAGGAACTGGTTCACGTATCTGAAGATACGAAAATGAACATTGTGCAATGTCATGTCTGTTAGGAGCCCAAATGCAAGATTTGAAAAAGACCATAAACACCTAAATGTAAGAACATTTTGAACTGTTTTTGTTTATGTTGAATCAAATGATTTCACCTTTAAAGACTCATTGACTGTTAGAAGGGAACGTATAACCTTTTTAGACTTGTACAAGCATTAAAATGTTTTTTTTTTTTTCACAAATCACGTATAGATAAGAGAGTCACATCAACATGAATGATTTTTTTTTTTTTTGGTAGAAGCCTATATGGTCCATTTTAAAAAGTGTGAATTTGCAGAACATCCAAGCCTAATTCTAGGTAGACATGTATTTAGATGGGATGCAGTCCATTTGTCAAAACAAAAAAAAGATAATCATTGCAGCAGATTTAAATAAGACATAATAGGAATTTTCACAGGTCAGTAATTTAACATCTGACAGATATGAAGGAATATGAGGTTGCAACAAGAAGACATTATTAACTCAAAGGAAGTACAAAAACGACTTGATAACTGTAAATTCTGAAATATACATATAATAAAACAACAATAAGGACTGTATCTTTATTCAGCATTACATACGAGTCACTGCTGCATGGTGTAATTTGAAATTAAGCTGCACCTCATTTTGATATTTTTGTATTTATTAAGGTTATCGGTACTTTATTCTGTTACTTAATTATATACATTACTACAAATTTCCAGAACAAAGCAGGCAAAATATTTATCTTCACATAGGAGCAGTCCAGGAGTGTTTGCAGCATTTATACCTTCATCTTGAAATGCATTCCTATACACATAATATAGAACAGTGTTTGATCCTCCTATGATAGCAATGGAGCAATAAGTGTATAAATGTTTGGCATTTTACAGCAGATGTAAAAATTAAAAAAAAAACAATGTAACTAATACAATGTAGATTATTTACCCTTCATGCGTCACCGTCACAGACTACCATCTTCTATGTGACTATTTTTGAATGGGTTCTTTGAGCCAAACAAGCAAGCTCAAAGTCTAGATTAAAAAAATATACCTCAAAAATATTTAAGGAATTATTTGGTCTGCATTACTAGTAAGTTTCCTTAACCTATTAGAAACATTTCCTACTGTTTTAAAAGTATTTTACAACAATATAATTATCAGCTACTAAGGCCATCTGCATATCCAGCAAATGTAAACAATTATTCAGTTTCTCATTCAGAAAATATAAAGTGACATTCACAGCAGAATGTGACAAATACTGGTAGAAACCCCAGAAACCTGAAATAAAAAATGTCTAAATGCAAGAATTAAGAACTCATTTCTGCATTCCTACATCAATGGATTTTCTGCTAAGGGTTTCTGTTCAACTCTGCTCCTCTGATATAATGAGGTTGCCCTCTAAGTAGGAAGTCTCAGAAATAAACCTTAGCATACATCCAGGTGAGTAGTTATTTTAATGATCTCACGCATTCATCACTTGTAGGCTATTCTTGTCCTGCAGTTAGTTGTAAAAATACGAGAGGGTCATGTATTAGAGCTGCAGAAATTCTAGAATTAAAATTCTGTGTATAACACAAGACACCGTACAACCCACACACACACAGACAGACACACACACACACACACACACACACACACACACACACACACACACACACACACACACACACACACACACACACACACACACACACACACACACACACATGCACATTTCCCTCCTACACACTCTCATATATACTACCACATCAGGATTTCTGCACATGCATGCATAGATGGAGCAAATATATGCTCACCGCATTACAGGCAGGCAGTAAAAATTACAAGTACTGGGAGAAGTATAAAGAAGGCACTTTTTCAGTGTGTGTTTAGCATTTGAATTTTCTTCTTGGGACTGTGATAAAGAAATTTTCTAAGTAACATTCTGTACAATGTTAATGAGCTCTTGACCCACTAGAACCTATTATGGCTATGGGAGGTCAATCAGAAATTTGCTCTTAACCTGAAATGGCAGCTGCAGCTAAGACTTGGGTACAACAGTTTTCAGGGATTCAAAAAAAAACTAAATAAAAAAAAAATCACAAACTGCGGACAGCATGAGATTTTTATTTGCTCTGGCAGAGGGTTGTGCTGATGATAACATTGCTAAATGCATTATGTGTAAATGTTGCACTAAGCAGAAGGCCAGCCAGCTTTCTGTCATTGTTGTAGTACTTACACAAGCCAGTGACTTTAGGGTCGTGTTAGGAGTTTAGGTTTGGGTGTTAGTTTGGAGAAAGGACTGGGTTAATATCAGATTTATGGTGATTTGCTATAGGGTCAAGGTTATCGTTATATTTAGTATCTGGTTCGTGATTATCAAATGTGAGGTTTTATATCTTATGTGGAAAGTATTAAATGTTGTAAAAATGATTTGTATGGTTAGGTTTTGCATATTTTCTCTGAATTTATGATTTGGTGATTTTTGGCTATGTAGTCAATAATTCTGTTTCTGGTCCAATTGCCTTTGACAAGCTAAGCTAGACCCATCTGTATTTCTTATCCAAGCTGGTCACTTGGAGTGATAGATGAGCAAATAAATGCAATATGTGTTTCACATCTGGCTCCCCTGTATCTAACTACTGGATGCAAGGATGCCCACCTGATGTACACAATCAATGGGGAGCACTTACGAGCTGTTGCTACAGCGGTGATGAGCAGCTAGAGTGACTTTTATTACTCCAGTTTTTGATTTGCACTATATTAAAGAAATCTTATCCAGTCAAGTTTTAGGCTTCTGTGACATCCATGGACTTATGTGGTGCCAATTCTGTCACACAGCTACAGTTAGACAGCGGAATGGAGCATTACATGAGGGGTTGTCTCTGGTAATAGTAATAATGGGCATTGCTGTATCTTAGAATTAGAGTATCTCAATGTCTTTGCAAATCTTTCATTTTTGTTTTCTCTACAAATAAAAGAAATCAGAAAAATATGTGAAAAAGCTGTGTTGAGTTGCAGGAGCTACTTGTATCTAAACACACACACACACACACACACACACACACACACACACACACACACACACACACACACACACACACACAGAGCAACCTTTTGTAACTAAATGCAGTCACGTTATGACTTGGTCAAACTGCTTGGGGACAGTATCTGACCTGGCCAGAAAAATAGCAATTCATTAAACAAAAAAAAAAATATATATATATATATATATATATATATATATATATATATATAGGTTGGTCTGCCTCTCCCATGAGATAGCCACAACATCTTGGCTCCTGACTTATGTTTATTATGCAGGACACCTATCCTGATATCAAACTGATATATTCTAAATATCAAGTCTGCTGTTCTTTATTAATTTACAGCCGCCTATTCTTTTGAATTCATATCTAAACCATGTAATTTCACCATTTTACTCATTTTATTACAGAATTCTTAACTGCAGCCCTGGCCCTAAGAATAGACACCACTGCTGTGCATTATTCAAAGTAAAATATTGTCTTCCAGCCTTGATCAAAGACTGGCCATTAATGCTGCAGCCTGACATTCTTTGTGATTTTTTTTTCATTTGTCAACTGATTAGAACTTTCAAAACAGATATGCAACTGGATACTAATAATGATCCCAGTACTATTAATTAATTAATTTATTTATTTATTTAAAATTTGATAACTGGGAATGTCTGACAGGGAAAGAAGCCAATTTTCAGCAGAGGCCTGGGAAGAAATGCTCCAGACACATATCTTTCTAACGTGGGAGGAAACTGGAGCACCTGGAGGAAACCCACACAAATGCAGGGAGGACATACAGACTCCACACGGAAGGCACCCCAGCTAAGAATCGAAACAGACAACCTCTTGCTGTGAGGTGACAACACTACCAATCCATCACTGTTCTTGGAAAGGTTGGTTCCCCTAAACTGATTGTTCCTAATGGTACACACCTACAACTTTTATCCTATTCATAAGAGCAGGGCATCCCCTCAGCATGCACCAGTGTGACTTCTATTAATCCAAGCTTCTCCTTGCAATGCCATTGACCAGCAGATGACCAGATCAGTATTTTCTTCCTGTCCTGTATCACTAGGAGAATTTACATAGCTCACAGCCTTCCTTTTGTACTAGCGCCATGGTTGTTGTGATAGAGGCAGGTGTACCTGTGCCTTCTTCACCTATAGCCCCACCATTTAGACTAGGTTAGAGTGTGTGCATTTGACTGAATCGGTTGTACCTGCTGTCTCACCATATACTACTCTTAATTAGCTCCTCATTTACCTTACTTGTCTCACCCCTTGCCAGCCCTTTAAGCTCAGCCCTGCTATCTCTTCCTCATATGCTTATCAGTACCCATGAGTGCCCTGCCTCTACTTTTACTGTCAATCTGTTGTCAGCTGACCCAGTTTGAGTAGGAGGCCTAGTCCAGCTGACCCTGTGGAAGGGGAAGGCAGGGCCACAAAATCTGTAGCATAAACTGTCTTTGTTCATAGCTATCACTAGTTTAGAAACAAACAGACTGTCTTGTCATTTCATCTGTCTCATATTTTATACAGGGCATGTTTCTATGTATGTCAAACTTATCACACATTCATGTCAGCTATTAACACTTTATTGTCTCATTGCTCTTTATTACTTTACATTATATCTTCCACTCCTGGGCCAAATCTGACCATCCACGACACAGCCAAGCATACTCTGAAAAATGCTGATAATTCATCAAGTGTGCCTGCTATGATAATTTGGAGGTTGCACTAATGTGCTAGACACTGATTTTCACAGTGCCCAGCATGACTAATCTCTCATATAGTTTAGTTTCTCTAAATCCATGATTCAGAATGGAATGTCTCTGCTATTCCAATTTCACTGGTAAAAGAGGAGCAACCTCCTTTTAGTGCACCTATATAGCTACCATAAATCCAATCTTTTCCTTACCAGTAACAACAACCATGCCAGGATCTCCTACTTGTCTTATACCATTATTAATGCTGCTTAAGCATTCCCATAACTCTCCTTTGGTCAATATCCCTAAGGATCCTGTGATGGTGCTCCTGCTGCCCCTATTCCTACTGTATCACATTCTGACCTTCGCAGGAAATGCAGCCTCTTCCCTCATATCCTACCTAACATGCACTCCTTCACCTTTTTTTGTTCCTTCCTGAAAGCAAGCCACTTTTTTATGCACATCTTGTAAACTCCTGGCCCCCACTGCCATATGGCCCCTGACCATCTCTCTGGGTCATTGAAAACCAACCTTCAATTGTAGTTATATATGTTGAAGTCTGACTCTGATAAGAATACCCCATCTGGATGATATCAGACCACATCTTTATCTTCCATATCCACGTGATGCATGACCCCCAACCATAATGTCTGCTTGATCAAACTGGTGTTCACATTACCTTCTGTCCTTGTATAAGGCTCTCCAGGCTGCACCATGCCTCCATAGTAGCCAAGGTATTATCTAACTGTAGCTCTTACAAATTAATTCTTTAACAGCAAAATATCTTTGCAAGCTAGCTCACAACATTTGTTTTCCTACCAAACTCAGAATAACTGCCCCTCTTGTTAAGACTAAGATGTCTTTACCCATTGACCTGACCACATTCTGGTTTGATAACAAACTAAAACAACTGCCTGTGAAATTACTAACAAAATATTAGACTGTCCCTGATCACCTGTCAAATTTGTCACTGTGGCTCTCAGCTGCCACCGCTGCACCCGCATCTGGTCTTTCCTAAACAGCTACTGTTTTTTGAAGTGTCTAGAGCAGTTACTTCCTATAAGGCTGAAGGCTGGCAGTATTTTGCCTTCCAGTATGCAAAGTAGTCTCAAATAAATCAAGCTGCTGTTTTGCCTAAAAAATACATGCTTGCTGCATGTATTTACATCTGGGCTTCAATTTTCTTTCATTCTTGCAAGGAACTTTCCTGGTGGAGCAAATCTATGACTCTATTACTTCATCACCTCGTCCTTTTTTCTGAATTACATTTTATTATTTATTTCATTTCTTTATTGATATTTGTTTACCAGGCTAGTCTGACTGGGCAATGATACCCATTTCCAGAGGAGAGTCTGGAAGAGAAGCTCGGGTAAAAACTATTAAGATAATCACAGGCATAACTAACATATAAGATTAATAAGTAATCTAATCAATTTACTACAGTTGCTAAATTAAATTAAAGACAAAAATTTACTTAAAGACATACAAACAGATTAATATAGTTGATCTAAGGAAAAAAAAAAACAAGAGTATTATAAACTGGCAAAGACATAATATTCGAGTAGCAAGACACATCTTGGACATATTGAATATGATACTGAAGCCATGGGAAAGTGGGGAGATACAGGTGAATTAAGCTTAGATAAGGTAGTATATTATGGTCTGTAGACAGGATCTTATAGAAGATGCCAAACAGAAAACAGAAGAGTACAGACAAGGAAGTAAAAAGGAAATAATAGATTAAATTAAATTAACTCAGGGGTGGTTAGTATGAGTGGAGACTAGTAATATATGTATATATCTATGTGTATATCTATAAATATATATATATATATATATATATATATATATATATATATATATATATAGAGAGAGAAAGATACACACAAAGATACACACACACACACACACACACACACACACACACACACACACACACACACACACACACACACACACACACATATACTTAAATTCACTGAAGACCTTAATGTCTATATATCCTGCATACTGTATCTCCCAACCAGTGTGATCCTAGGAATGAGTGCTAACACCCAGGGATGGGTGCTGACATGAGTTCTGCTAGGGAAACAAGTTCAAGAGTTTGATATTGTGGTCTTCAGTGTTTTGGCCTGTTAAATTTAAGGTCTCAGGATTATAACTTGATTTCCAATACTGTGGGCTTAAAAACTGTAACAGTAAGCCTGCATGGAATTGTTCTTACCATCCAGGGATTGTTGCATTGTCATGGTGGATTGGTTTGCCTGCCCATGATCCATAGAGGTATGTTGTCTGGTGGTTTACCCTTATGATACTTTCACTCATGAAAAACTGGTACAGGCAGAGGAGTCAGACCAATCGAGATGCACAACATACATGGTGGAAATTTTCTATAGTGAGCACTTGGTAGCCAACTCACCTATGTAGCCCTGATAGCCTCAGCACAAAAAAGCTGTGTGACTGTACCATGTGGGCCTGATCACAATATGACAAAAGACACAGGTTTTGGTCTAGAATAAGACTTCTCAAGCAGTGGAAGCCTATCTCTCTCCCCTCGGGAGGCCTTGAATTGGTATGAGAGCACTGATAATGCCCTGGGTGTATGGTGACCGTTTTTAGTTTCTCCCAGTAAATAAGAGACAGAGAGAGATGTTCCAATGAGCAAGCTACAGAAAGTAAATTCTGCCTGATGTTTGAGCATATGCACCAATGGTTATTTGAAATCCTTATCTTTCTTAGACAGCATGTTACTTGGTGGGATAAGGCCTTCTCACTCTGCAGTTCATCTTAAAGACTACAGTGCTTATAAGTAGAATGATGGAGATACCAGGAGGAGTAATGCCTTATCTGACAGGAAACTGAGTGCTGTACAGACTTCAGTGCTCATCAACTGTCCATAAACAAGAACTACGATTGTACCCAAACCTGCCCATACATGAACTTGTTACTGGAGCACATTGGGCCAAAGATCAGTAATCAAGTTTGTAATAATGTCATCTTATTTGAGGTCATGCATTCTGAATACTCAGGTCAAGGGAGGTGTTAAACTATCAATTAATCACCACTATATGGTGAGGTGGATTTTATGGCTGGAATGAAAGCTCAGCAGGCCCAGAAAATCTAGATGTGCAAAGAGAGTATACCAGGAGATCTTAGTCAGTACCTCTGTGCAAGATGATCTCATTTCTGACATTAGACAGAACTTCTATATAGCAGAGTATGTCAGAATATAAATTCCAAATGAACCCTTTTAAAATCTCGTTAGCTGAGGTAGTATCATTAGGCTGTGTGTTCAAACGGTGAAAGTGCTTGTTATTCCCATAAATCTAGGTCTCGCTAGTAAACATCATGAGTGAGAAAAGCTGTCAGGTAAAAGAAGAAGGCCTTTCTGTGCAATGCTAGAGGAAGTTCTCTAGAGTTAGCCTACAGGTGGCATGTAAAATGATTTCTAGTTCACGTCACCGATATTCTGGCATGCCATCTGGTGGCACAGAAGGGAGAGGTAAGACATTCATCATTTTCTCATCAGCAAGCATGGATACATTTTCATCTCAACTAGGTACTTTGTTATGAAGTGGAAGAAAATACTTTGAAGAACTACTGAAACCAGTAGACATACCTCCGATAAGGATGTATTGCCAGAAGTAATTATTAAACATTTCTGGTGATGCAAGATTGAGGGATTTGAAGAACTCCACCTTGAAATACTAAGGGTGGTGGCAAACAATGGACAATGTAATAAGATGAAGTTCAGAGAATGAAACCTTCTTTACTACCTTTTGTTAGATGCATATATGGGAAAGTGTGTCAGTGACATTTAGTGCGATTCTGACTTTGACATAGGTCCCAACAATATTCTCAGTCTTTCTCACTGAAGAAGTAAACTATTAGCAAGACTTGAATAAGCATGTAAAACAAAATGCCAGTGTACACTGATCTTCTTTGAACAATAAGACAATGCCAGCTTGTGTTTTAGTACAAGTGTACTGCTTGTTAGCATTAAGTCATGCCATTCCAATGTGCAAGGATGCTAATAGAAAAAGATCTGTGGTCTATACCATTATTCCAAGTGCTTCATCTACTCCTTGTTTGAGGCTCCCTTTTCAATGTGATGGGTAAACCATGCCACCATGAGAAAATGAAACAGTACCCAGTACCACCGTTGGCTATGAACCACTACCTTTACTTATTTAAACAAATGTAGCACATCGCTATGTAGAAAGTATTTATAGTGTTGTAGACTAAAGACAGTCCAAAGCAACCAAAATAAAAATAGTTTGCATTTGCACTTTTTGTCTCACTGTTGTCCTACTATCAGTATCAGAGAAACAGAAATCATAGAATTTTGTACTGCTTGCCGTTTTAACCATTTTATCCATAGAGAGTATGCCAATGCTCTTTGTGTTGTACATATGCATTTATCACCATATATATGCTACAGAGCAAAGCTGAACATAGACACAACTCTATCTCAATGCCAAACACTCTTCTGAGATGGTGTAGAGGCTCCTCTCACTGATCTAACTCAATCAGTATAGGCTGTATCTTGATATATTAACTATTACAATCATACATGTCAATTTTCACAGTGACTGAGTAGCTATAGGCAAACATGCAAACAGACAAGTTGTCAAGAATTGCTAGAAGAGATTTTTAATAAAGTTAAGTTTGTTATTGAATGACATTTCTCATTCTTTTTGTCACATTCAGTATTTGTTGTAATATCTGCAGTACCATGATTTTAATTTTGCTCTATCTCCATATACCTCTCAACTGTACACATTTTTGTAGAATGTCTAGATTATGGTCAAATAATTGAAGATTTATGTCAGAAAATAAAGACAGACATTTGAGTTTTAGACTTTATACCTTTCAGAAAATTCATGCTATTATAAAAATCTGTTATTCTATCTACTAAGTTTGTAAGAGCAATATGTAAAAATTGTCCCTATTTTGGGCCTTTGTCTCCCCCCCCCCCCATTATTTATCCAGATTTCTTGCACTAACAGGTTGAAAGGTATGTTGTTAGCTTTGATGAATTTCACATAAAAAGTGAGATAGAAAAAGCAGTGACTCAAAATGCAGAAGGAACTGCAATGTTAGCTGAGCATAATATTCACTTTCCTTTAATGCTGGGAAGACAAGAAAGCTATGGGCTCCGGCCTTAAACCAGATACTTGGATTATTAGTCCTTTAATTTGACAGCAGTGTTGCCTGGGAAGTAGAATTTCTGTTACAGTTTCCCTAATTACTCTGAATAAGTGGAGTCCATCTGGTTGACCAAGTTGAGAAAAAATTCTTAATTGGATTTGACAACAACAAACAGAGAAATATATTTGTCCCTATCTAATGTTTCTTTGTAATACATAACGACTACTTCAGATCTTGTAAGGAAAGGGAGAATAGGCCCAAGGGAAGCACCAGGTCAGCAAAAGGCAATAAATACATAAATAAACAAGGCATTCAGTTTATAAACCATTTTTGTATCTTTATTAAAGTGAAAAATATATAACAAATCACCAATGTGTTACTCAAACTCTTCATAAATAGCATGTGATAAATCATTTGGGCACATGTAAAGCATCAATCCACTTAACTCCATCCTTTAAGACTGCAGCCTTATGTAGCAAATAAGCACATACTTGCTCACTAAGAGAGTTGCTGACTGATTCAGCTTTTCTTTCTCTTTTTCTCACTCTCTTTTTTTGTGCTGCAGTTGTAGTCTGTTGATCTAAAATCAGAAAATCTAGTAGAACTATGTGACCTGATGCTAAATTTTTAGTGCTAAACATGTTGCCATTCTGGAATACCAAAGCAGTTAATTAAAATCATACTGCTGAAAGTATATCTAGTAATAATACTTCAAGTTTTGAGGGTATACACTCCTCAGTGCATGCACATTGCTAAAAAGTGAGAATACAAGAAACTACTTTAAAGGGATCACTTGACTACTTAAGTCTCTTTTTTGAACATATTAAAGGCTAGAACTGTATTTACAGGCCAGAGGAAAAAGGGGGTCATCAAGCATATGACAGCACACAAGGGAGACAGGGAATGGAAGAATGGGAGAGGGATAAAGAGTATAACTTTTTTTTTCCTTGGGGATAGGAGCCTCTTTTGAGATGACAAGCTGGAGAAGAATGTAAGGGAAGCTGAACATATGGCAAGAGGTTGAGGGTAGGAAGTGGAGAAAAGACACACATGCATGCAGACACCAAAGACGAACTCAGGAGGCACTGACACAATGAAAGAAATGAAGGACAGTGGAGTCATATGCAAACAGGGATGGTAGACCAGTGTAACGGAGGGTTGGACAACAAATAAGAGAGGGCAGTGATATAAAAGGGAGGGGTGCACCCAGATGGAGGATAGTGTGGTTAAAGTCTTATATACTGCACTGCCCATGCAGTCCCTAGGTAGAAATCAGATAGCACCCTGACTTCATTCTCCACTGGGACTGGCTTGAGGTGTTGCTGGCAGGATATGGCAGTGATGTGACCCTACAAGTGAAAAGAGAAGCCTTTCCAGGCAACCACTGCGGGAATTCAGTTGTTGGTCCAACAGCTCCCACCACCACCACCACATTACCACATGCACCAGTTCTCTGCAGGTCAGAAGCTGTCAATTTCTCGTAGTGAAACCAGTGGGAACTATGGTGCTTCCACCCACTGAAGCAGAACCAAGAGCAGGAGATTTAGCTACTTTGCTGTCACTTGCTGCAGCCACCAGTGAAGTTCAAATGGAGAGCAAGAAAAGGAGATTATTATTATTGCATTGCTGGAAATGAATTCACCTCATGCTCAAATCTTGCAGAGTACCTTCATGTTGTGCACCCTGTTTTTACAAAATCTCACCAAGATGGGATTATGGCATTCATATGTATAGATATATATTTATATATATATATATGTGTATATATATATATATATATATATATATATATATATATAGAGAGAGAGACCGTATTTTGCATAGCATATATCACAGAGATGACTGCGTGCATGGGTGCCAGAATAAATAAAAGTGCCCACTCTTGGTGTGCACACTAATGCCAGCACTTGAAAACGTTAGTGTAGAATCATCAGGACATGTAAACATTCCTGGCACAGAGGCAGGCCAGGCTCAGAAAGAACATGGTCCACTGTAGTAGAAGGAATTAGTGCCCAAAATACAAAAACCGACAGGCCAAAACTGAGACATAGGGATTGCAAAGTGTATTGTTGAGGATAACAAAGACATTATGTATTGTTATTATTATGCAAGAAATCCAGAATTTTCAGACAAAGGGTATGCAGAAAGACTAAGAGAGAAATTAGTCGAAGTAAAAAATATTGACACATGAAAAGACTATCAAAATTCAACAGGATCATGAAAAAATATTACATAAATGAAGAAACTTTGCACCGCCTAGAAAAATAAGTGACACAGTGAGCCAGATTCATTAACAGCTACACTAACTGCTGCTATCATGTCAGTCAACATGATTGCATGTTGTTTGGTATTCATTAAATGACTCTAAACATTGTATGCAGCTTCAAAGCAAAATTAAATGTCAGAATATGCAAATGACAGTATATAAGATATGAAGTATGTGCTAATCAACCAATGCAACATGGTGGAGCTATTCAGGAAGTTATAAAGAAATTATGTTCACTCAGTTATCAAAACTCTTTGGAATACAGGCACAATTACACTTAGAAAATATATGTTGGGGGTTTCTGGTCCTATTATAATGTATGTGCAAGAGGCTTTAAATCAAGGTGCTGTTGTTGCTGTTGTTGCTGCTGCAAGGACCTTGGTCAAGAATAAGATGAGTGTTTAGACCCTGTTTCACTTATCATGTATTGCATAACACAGAAAATTGCATAGCAATACCAAGTAGACATGGAAATAGTAAACGTGCAATCTATTTCACCCTTGTCTAAGGCTCAAGGTAAGAGTGGAATCTGTTTGAAAAAAAAAAAAACTATGTGCTTAGTTCCATACGCAGGTAGTTATATATACCTAAGAAGATACATCTGTCCTGTGTACAGTAATCTCAGTAATGCTGTATGACTATGATGTCTGCACTATCCACTTATGGACTTTGCAGATTAATGTTCATCAAGCACTTTACTTTCTCACACATATATGGAGCTGTATTTACATTACAAATGTGCAAAGGCGCATCCATTATTGGCACACGGTGGTGGTGTTGGGGAAAACATGAGGAGAAGCCTAACACAAAAGAGGTGAGTACAAATTACTGACTTAGTTTGCATACTTAAAAGTTCGGCAGAATGCCCACTAGTGCTGTTCTCCACATCAGAACCAAAATCAGCATACAAAATAAGTAAAAATTTAAAGCTCCATAATAGCACACATGAGTAAATACAGTCCCTTCAAAAAAGTAAAGGAAACAAAGAGAAAGTGTACAGGTCATGTAAGTAGGACAACAGCTGTGTAAAGGAGTAATACATTGCAGCATTAACCAATGCAATGTACGCGTTTCCAGTACAACTTGGTAAAAGTGGTCTTGGATGACCACTTGTGAGGACGACAGTTGTTATACAGCACATGCTTAACACATACAAATACAAATGTCAAACCCCTAATCTTACTAGAAAGTGATGCAACACTCTTCTGCAATAACATGCCAGATGGGGATAAGAAATGTTACATAAGGTCATGTTAAATTCTTCACAAACTTTGGTAATGTAACAGATAATGGATATACATGCTCACTTGAAAGAAGAATGGATACACCCAGTCTTTTCAGATGTTAGTCTCTGAATCTAGCACAATTTCCCTTAAGAGCACACAAGGAACACATGCAGTGCAGGGTCTGGATTTCTCTGCTTCCCTTCAGCTCCCCAATAAGACTCCCCACTAGCACAGGTATAGAGCTGAGACCTTGGCCAAGTGTCCAAGCCAAGTTTCCAGCACCCTTTCTGTTAAACCAGGGCTTCATGTCCTTGCTCCAGACAGCTGACACGCATACTCCTTGAGATTTGATTTTCACATACACATACACACACACACGCACACATGCACACACACACACACACACACACACACACACACACACACACACACACACACACACACACACGGGAAAAGCTGGCACAGATTTACTAGCTATGACCCCTTCTGTCCATCTATAAGGTAGTTACACCACCACCAGACACTCCAAAGCCAGATACTATAAGGCTCTTGCAAGGGCACTCAATTATACTGAGTGAAATTAATATTAATGCAAGTGGTAGTTTGACCAACAGCAAGGCTTTCAGGAGTCGCCAGAGCTATCACCATATATATATATATATATATATATATATATATGTAAGTACTCTCATAGATTAAAAAATTCTCTAAAAGACCGCTACAATGAAACGTTTAAATATATTTAATAATAAATAAGAAAAGAACATGAACATACTAAATATATATTTAAAGTAAGCACCAGAGTTTCAGCCACAGGAAATATCAAAAATAATATAGATGAATAAATTCACACAGATACAGAAAAACAGTACTTAACTAATCTCACTATATTTTCCTGACTGATCTAAAGAATTATTATTCCCTGGTCACTTACTAAACAAAGGCAAGATGAAGTAGGTGAGGGGTCCTTCTTTGTCAGGCTCCAAAGACAGACTGCAAGGAGAGTTCAGTCTCACCTATTGTTAAAATATCATTTTTAGTGATGGATTACAGAATGACATCACAAACAGCTGGTCATCTGAATTCTGGTTCCCATAGACCTCCCCCCCTTGGCTAGAAGCTGTCAGGAATTAGCACATATGTGTCAATAATACATATGCAGAGAGCCTCGTTAAGATCTGTTACAGCTACTGGTAGTCACAAAACAATTTCAAACATCCACTCTTCTAGAGTAGCAATTAGTTCACCCCCAAAGACAATGCAGAAAGCTTCCCAGTACAGACTTTTTGTCTTTGCCTGCATTGAGAACTATAAGGTACAATCTTTATGGCCTAAGCCAGGTAATTTAATTTCAAACTATTTTCAAAGTTAGGTGGATTGAGATTAATCTGTTTTCTTCCAGCATCCTCTGTTAAAACATATACATTTGGACAGTTACAATAACACATGTACATTTATTTTTCTGTCCAACAGGGTACACTGTGGCTACATGTTTGACACAAGCAGCTTTACTAATACATTTTCAACATAAGCATCGGTACAAATCAGTTTGGTGTGCAAATGACATATAATTCTTTACAAAATTCCAGCTAGCTATGCTAGCATATGTTACACATCCACTGCCCTACTTCTCCTGGCATAGCTGGCGATGCCTTACATTGTCAGAATTGCATTTTGTAAAAAACAACAACATACATTTGCATCACTTTAGGTGTGACAATAGAAACATGTTTGGCAAGTAATTAGCAACATTTAGCTCTCTGAATAAACAGTCATCCCTACCATGATACACATTTTTTTACCTAACGATTACCTTAATATATTTCAGATTCAGCGCTGTGATCACTGTGAATATGCAAATGAGGTCTGAATTCATTAGCATTCCTGAATTCCAAAATCTGACTAAGCACAGTGAATGTTAAATGATGTAAGTATCTGCACAATTATATGCACACCCCCTACCTCTGCAAGGACAAGCACTGAGAAGTGCTACCATCTAGGTACTTTGAAGTGTGAATGATCACTTTGACTGCAGTATCAGTCAGAGTGTGTAAGAGTGAAGGTACAGACAAGAAATGCTGTGACTATCACTGATTGACTTAGGAGAGGAACATTCTTAACCTTGATATGCACTGTTTATGACAACAGTTTCTGTCTCTGAATATAATTGTGTCTGCAATTTTAAGGAAGTAAATTTGTCACTGAAACATAAATCAACTGCAAGGCAAAGCAAATAGCAGTCTTGTTAGAGAAGCATAGATCTTTGAATGATGTTTACAAAATATTGAGTTGAAAAGAGGCGCAATGTTAAAATGTTTTATTTTATAATATGTGGGGAAAGATTATTTGCTCTTTTGTCAGTGTCAAAACCATCCACAACTCTAACTACAAATCACATAGGACAAAGGTCAGACTTTTTTCTGTTGCTCATGTAATGCCTATTGATACTATGTCACATACTGAGTATAGGTAAATTCTTTATATTTTTAGTATAATGCATTTGACACATAGTGATAAGAATCTGAACTGTGCTTTGTGAAGGCCTGGTGTCCTGGGGTTCTAGACCAGGCATGGATATATTTGTGTGAACATAATGTTTAATGAAAATATGTTCATGGTGAATCACAACCAAGTTGATTTAATATCAAGTATACATGTTAGCTACTTGTTTCATAATGTTTCCTCTAGTTCAATACTTTTTTGTTTATTTTCTGTCTGTTACCCATTTGTCCACTGTTTGGCATTGCACAGTCTGGACTGTCAGCAGTCTCCAGCAGTGGAATACATTTCAATACCTAAATAAAAATGTGAACATTTTAATTTAGGCTCCCTTCTGTAGTGCAAACAAGTTTGTCAGTGGTATGTGGATGTCAGCACTCTGCATAGTGCTAAGTGAAGAAAATGCAGCTGCCAGGAATCTTTCTCTGTGGCACAAGATATAAGTGCAGTGGGCTTAGATAATGAACACAGGTGATGCATGGTTCTAATGCAGTGAAGAGATCATTTTAAAAATGGGAGTTCTGAATACATATTTACACACATTTTGTAATATTGGGTTGCTGTTTGAAGATCAACTATTCACAGTATTGCTAACGACTTGTGAGCTGTTGTCTGTCCCCTTTACCATTATTTGGCAGTACCTACAGACCTGATAATGTATGCCAGAAATTAAAGTTCTGATGTGTAAAGGAGATACTAGAAGGATGAATGTGTCATTGTAATGCCCTTTTCCTCTGGTCACATTGCTAGGTGTACACTATGTTTGAATTAAGTTTTCCTTTCAGCTATGTCATTTTTTTTACTTTTTTTCCTAATGCCTTTTTCATTTGCTTTCCCCTTGGTAGTGTAAGCAAGGTTCACTACTGATGTAAAAAATGAAAAATTTAGTTTAGGCTGCCTTATGTACTGCAAACACGCATGGTAACTGTGCTCATATTCATCCATCCATCTGAAATTTATTTACAAAGAGAAATACTATCTTTTACATGTGAATGTATTCCCTGGACGTCTTATATTCATACACATATAAGCTTGTCTGAAGTATATCTTCATTCATAGTGAAATTAGCATATCTCTAATTACCATGCTTAAAAAATAAGTTCTCATATGGCAATTAGAATTAATAAGTAACATTTCAGTTGTGCATCTTATCCCATGGGTTTGATTCCGAGATGGTAAAAATACAATTTTAACAGTGTGTAAGTCCCAACATCAAAATAAGTCAAAATTCATTCTATTTATTCTTCCAAACACCAAGAATTACAAGCCAAGCCATTAAGCATTTCATTGCTGAACATTGCAAAATGTCTCAATAGTTTGAGCATCACACATGATGAATCTCACTGCCATATTTCACAACTTTAGTGATATCTGATGTACATACTACCAATACGTATGCCAAGGAATCCATATGCTTACAATTTGGTAAATCTGTACGTCCTTGAGCACAACTTGCTATATGTGAATATATCTCTCAATTGTCCAGATTTTTGCAGAATGTCCAGATTTTTGCCTCATATTTTTGTCCCTTTCCTCATGCATTTTGTGTTTTCTGGCAAGTCATTGAAGATTGAAGTAACTAAATAATGAGAGACATTGAATATCAGAAAATGTAGGCTAGTTAAAAATGGTTATTATATCAACATTTTAAAGTAATATGAGCAATATGTAAAAATTGTCTCAATGTTTTGGACCTTTCTCCCACTATTCTTTTTGGCATTGTCCAGATTTCTTACTCCAGAGACTGAGAGATATGCATGTGATATTTGAATTGGGTACCAACTCTAATATTGTTAGCTTGACTTCTACAGACATGGCTGGAGATTTATAGCACAAAGGTAGGGTATTGAGGAGTCCCGTAATTTTATGGCACACCTTGCGAAGTGCTAAAACTGTAGGCTGCTGCAGAGCGGATTATACCAGGTCTCAAGATAAGGCTGAGGCTTGGAATAGTTTGGCCAGGGCTGTCTGCAGTGTATATGGCATTCCATGCATTAGGGATCAATGTCATTACCACTTTAGTGACCTGAAGAAGTGCAAGCTGTACCACCTAAGCTGATGGGAGGCTGAATTAGGACTGCAAATACCACTCATTTATGTAAGTATACTAACCCATATCCTATCTATGACATGACAATTTTCTAGCTAGCTAATGCAGTTATTAATTACACTTTTTTTTGTGTGTGTGTGTGTGTGTGTGTGTGTGTGTGTGTGTGTGTGTGTGTGTGTGTGTCTGTGTGGGAGGGGTGTGAGGTTGTATAGAGTCAGATGAGCAGGTTCTCCAACACAGCTGTGCTTAATCATCTTCCACTATGGTAAAATATTCAAACTGCTAGATAACTTCAGCATCCTCTTATACCACTTTTCATAACAATGCCTTCTCTGCAACATACAGATAAGATCATTCTTTCTAAAGTGCACTCTCACACTTTAAAAATCAGACTTCTCCTGTGGCACTTGTGTTTCTTATATTTTTCTATGGAATGTGTAACTAGATAGGAAGGAGGTTAGAGTATAGTAGTGATTACCTTCTAAGTGTGTGTGTGTGTGTGTGTGTGTGTGTGTGTGTGTGTGTGTGTGTGTGTGTGTGTGTGTGTCTGAGATTGTAAATGGATTCAAGATTGGTTTCCATGCATTTGTGCCTGCAATATTTACAACCCAGATGGCTGTAAAAGTCCTTTCAACACACACACACACACACACACACACACACACACACACACACACACACACATCTCCTTGACAATACACTGCTGATGTCATCCCTCCGTAGATGCTGTATGCCTCACTTGTACTCAGAATTTTCCTGTTGTGCTGGCTTCTGATAATGTGGTGTATAGATTGTGTAATTAGATAGGAAAGTGGTTCATGTCCATCCTTGCTTAAATAGTGTGAGTGAAATTACAGTTCACTGTTGGCTATCTCACAACCACCGTTATGTACATGTACACTTATGATACGTATTTTTAGTGACTTTTAAACTAGTAAATCCTAGCATCAACAGGGAAAATACATTTTTGGCAACACAGTGATTATATAATGCTTACATAACTGCAGTATCTCATACTTGCAGTGTTACTTCTCATGTGGTGCATCATTTTGGTACCGTGCATTGTGGATTGTATACTTATAGGTAGGAGGTTTAAGTCCAGCTGTGAGTGTCATTCACTATCATACTTTGTAGACTACTCTTCAATATATATATATGATGTGTAGCTGTACAGTGTTATTGTGCTCTTTGATGACATTTTAGCATAAACATCTATCTAATAAACAATGGCGATGCCATCCTTTAAAATGGCCACTGTCACAGTTGCACAGCAACATGTCGTGTGGAGCTTGCGATTCAGGCACTATTCTCTAGCTTGTAATCTAAGGTAGTTGGTTTAAATCCTGCCATTACTGCTCAGACTACATTGTATCTATTTTATTGTGACTGGAGATGTTAACTCATTCCCTCCAGTAGAGTTCTTTTGTGTGTGTACCTTTAACTCCCAGTGGGCGTGGCTTCAGCCTTTAAAAAAAGAAGTTATCACCTTACAGTTCTAACAAATAGTCATTGACATAGGTCAAATATCAATACAATTGTGTTTGCCATTATGTATGCTTCAAGATAAAACATTCTGATAACTTGTATGTAGTATGGTTTTGGAATTATTGATGCAAATATGAACAAGCAATATTTGACATCTAGAGGTGCAGTACTAGGTAACTGCAGATGCACCTGGAGACGTCACTCGGATGTAACACTGTTGTAAAGCATTTTTGCTGTACAAGTCTAGTAGTTGAATTCTCTTACAAGCTAGGATAATTACTCACATATCAATGGTTTTATTCAGATTGCTTTATTCAGATTACTTTTCCTTATATAACATTTGCAGTAAGTTTTCTCTGTGGGTACAAGGGAATGAAACAATATTCTAATGTTGTTGCCTTTCTACAACAATTAGATGCACATGTATCCCTTGCAGCAGTAACATGATGTAATGCCATGAAAAACAATTATATCCCACAACTGTAGTGACACTTCTACAAAGGTGAATTCATTCTTTGAAATATCATGTATTTTCTGTAGTCAAATGGCCAGGTGTTCAAAATTCACCTTCAGTGACAGTCAGCATTGAGTGGCCTTTTTCTGTAATGCATAAATTGCATTCACCACAGTTATAATGTGTACAATTACAGTGGGAGAGGCCTTGCACCCCAACCCTTTTATCTGAAAAAGATTGTTTGTGACACAATCGTAAGATGCAATGACTTAGCACAGGTGAGTGTTACACTTGTGTTAAGACTTCCTATGTGGCACTTGTGTTTCATCCACATGTCATTAGTCAATAAACTGACATAGACTGCAGTTCAATTCTTAAAAAGGGGCAACATATATGACTTTACTGATGTTGCACAAAAAACAATGTATCTAGTTAGTCTCCTCCATTTCTTTGTTGCACAGTGATATATAATCACAGATTGAGAATGTATAGAAGTGAAACGGTTATTTGTGGCATGCTGCTCTGTGAGTGCTCTTATGGCACATGCACTGAGTACTGGCTTATATAGCATAACTACACATATATAATGTGGTTCAATTCTGGGACAATATATGTTCTTTTTGATGTAAACAGCTTTCTTGGAAAATAAGCATTAATGATGTACTGTTCATTTTTGCGTGGACAGTAACATGCTTAGCTCCTTCTCGGAATTCAGAATAAATCAGTTTGTTGACATTATATTTGTAACTCTTTTCTTACTTCATACACTGATTTCAGTTATTTGTGACAGCCTCCATTACTATATCCTGTGGCAAACACAATCAATACAAAGGTCTATAGAGAGCTTAGTATAGTAGGCAGGGGTTTGAATGTAGTAATAATTGTCTGTCCAGCAACTATGTCAGACAGCAGAGTCTTACACACAGAAAATAGTTATAGTGCAGTAAAAGGGCCTGCTTCTTCAGGACTTGCCCTACAAGTTAGGGCATTCATACCCTTATGATAGGAAGGTACTGTAAGCCCATCAAGGGTGTTCTTTATGACTCAGCCATATGCAGGTTTATATTTCTCTCATATACTTTGTTAGCATGTCTGTTTTATTTATGAGCATAAGTCAAGTATTGTCATTGAGATTAATTATGATTACATTGATATAGCAGTATTTCTATGTTGCAAATGTTTCTTTGACACTTCAGCATATTTGCCTGCAGTATCCACGTACATTTTCCCCATTTTTCCTCCCCTCTTAATTATTTCTGCAGTACAACCAATGTTGTCTGTATACAATTCCCACATTTCACTTCCCCACCTTCAGAATTCTTTCACTGTACTTGCACTTAGTATTTCTGGGCTGCAGTGTATGCTCATGTATTAGGTTCGCCTACAGGCAAGACATTTTTTTTTTTACATTCTGTGCTTGTGTTTGCAAGCACTTTTCCATGGCCACAAACACTGTTGCTGGCCAAGAAAATGTGCTTTCAAATGTGTAGATGGGATGAGCAGTATGCATATTTGATTAGTGCTACAACTTATCGCACTAACATGCCTAAATCACATAGGCTTAGCACAAAGCCAACATGACTGTAAATGAATCCCAGGAAAAAAGTGCAGAAATGTAAACAACAAAACCTAGACATTTTTGTAAAGTTTAAGAAATGAAAGATGGACATAGGAAAGAAAAAGAAATCCAGTATGGTATAATATTTATGTAAGGGAGAAAGACAAACTATTCAATACAAAAACAATTCCAAATCAGGATTAGTAAGGCAAACGTTAAACACATAGAAAATTAAGTTGTGGATTTTCTGCAAAGTGAAGAATTTAATGTGAAGAATTTAACTCAGGCAATCATGCAACGTGATGGAACAATGGGTCTCCAGATCAAGGAGCAGAGAAAGTGGTGCAGGAAACATCTGAAAAAGATTTCCCACATGGTGATGTCCTGGAGCCTTCTGTAGGAGACCAGTATGAACCTCCATTTGAAACTGCACATCAAGAGAAGGAGCAGGAAACTGTGGCAGCTCAGAAATAGGTCATTTGTAGAGTAATAGACCAATGGGTTCCCCTATGAAGGAGCAGCAGATGAAGCGGAGTGCAGCTGAAGAGGATAGGTCACAGGAAGATGCTCTGGATCTTTAGAATGCTTGTTAGTGTCAGTGGTGCAACAGGTAGCACAGTTGCCTTTGATGCAGAAAGCTATTGGTTCTATTCCAACACCAGGTCAATTGTTTGCTCATACTGCAGTGCAGCATAACACGTGTGCTGAACTGCTGAGTGTGTGTTGTCCTTTGGATGAAGCGTTAAACTGAAGTCCCATCTGCTTGAGATGGTGGCAGCTCAGATGGATGTAAAAGATACCACAGTACCTATCAAAAAGAGTAGAGGAAGTTCCCTGTCCAAATTTCCTCTAGTAGTATGAATGCCACATTGCTGCTGCCCTGAAAAGTGGCTACTAGTCTAGTGGGACAAAGTCAGTCAACAATAGATAAATAAAACATACAAGAAACAGACTAAAGAGTAAAGAAGAACATGATCTAAGGGAAGACTTGCCTGATTAAATGGAGATGCATAGACACAGTAAAGCAGATAAAAAAAAACAGATTACAGAAAGAAAATAAGACCCAAAATGCTAAAATACTGGTAAAATGGCTGAGCACAATAATTAGGACTATCAAGAGAAATTCAAGTAATAAAACATACATGTATAGAATATATTAATGAGCATTTAAACTAATAAACTTATTAATAAACTAATAAACTAAACTAATAAACTTAATTAAACTCCTTGCACTGACTCATCCAACTACCTCTACTATTACTTCATCCCACCCAAAACAATCCCTCCCCTACTAAAAACTAATTTTCTCTCTAATATCTATTGTACTATACTCTCCAATCTCAAATATACTATTACCCTCTCCAAGCATAATATTTTCCTAACCTACTAATGGCTAGTAGCTATATATTTTGAAATGTTAAACCTACAACTGAGTTTATAACAAAAATATTCACTTTATGTAAATGTTGAAATTTCTGTATTGAATTATGTCTTTTGATTTTTTTGTAACATTGTGACAAGTCAATTGCAAATATCATGGAGCTTATCTGTGAATGTTTAATTAGCTGCATGAATGTCCTTTTGTAACATGTGAAATGTAATTTGCAATTATTGTGGAGCTTTTGTCCCCGGGCCTCCACTGAAAATGAGCTGTTCTTGGCCCAGTGGACTTCCCCGGTCATCAAACTTAAATAAATAAATAATAACAAGTAAAGTTTTACCACAACAACATTGAATAATATAGAAAGGGAACAAAAAATGCTACCATTGAAGCATCTGAAAGAGAAAACTATAAAGTAATTAAAATGAGAAGTATCACAGTTGGAAGAATACAGAAAAGGGACCAGATCATCAAAAATACTTAGATATACCTAGTAAAAGCAATGCACAGTATCAAAACAGACCAGGATCTATCATATGCTATTGGCAATAATAAACTTAAAATAGCACCACAAGAATAAAAATGTAGATCTGTAGATAAATAAAAAGGAAAAGTACATAAAAAGCAATTCATTGATGACCTAAAAAAGTTTTATAGAGAACTGGGAAACAAAGCAAAATGAATAGAAACACCACCAAAAAAGGAGAAATAAATACATTTCAGAAAAATATTTGTTAAGACCCTGTTCAACATAGCAAATATGTTGTTTGGATAGAAAAATTAAAAGGAACAGTAAGGAGTTCTAATGAAGAGGATAGGAAATGGGATGAAATAACAGCCAGAGAAATTGAGACAAAATTAGGAAAAGCTCCAAACTGGAAAACATCAGCTCCAGATCCTGTATCTAACTTCTGGCTAAAACTATTAACATCTTTATGTAAAGATTTAGCCCTGAGTAAGAAGTATTTATATGTGGACAGATGCCAATATAGTTAATGACAGGAAAAAAGCAATACTGCTCCTTAAGAGTGAACCTGCAAGCCATATTAAGGGCCATAGACCAATAACTTGCCTTTGGACAATATACAAACTATATGCTGCAGTACTGTGACTGAGGCAGACAGAGTTTATAATAATTTAGATAGAGTTTATTCTCAATTATAGCAAAAGAATAAAGGTTAACAAAATAAAGTAATATGGAACAAGGAATCATTTGTCATTAAATAAAGTCATAATAGAGAAACGTAAAAAGTGAAAGAATTTATGAATAGCATGGATAGATTGAAAAAAAGCATTTGACAGTGTCCCACATTCATGGATAAAAGAATGCTTACAGGTGAATAAGATGCATCTTACATTCTTCAATTGCATTACCTTGACCACAAAATAATAACAAACCACTTTGCAGCTGAGCCATGATAAAGAATAAACTATTATCCCAGGGATAAAAATTCCAAGTGGGGTATTCCAGGGTGATTCTTTGTCACTGCAGCTGTTTTGCATTGCTATAACCCATTATGCTGTTTAGCTAACAGATTACGATGTGGTTATAATTTGGCTCACAGAAACCAACTTTGTTTGAAGATTTTTCATTTACTTTTTAGGGATGACTATAAACTGTATAGTTCGTCAGATGAGGAGTTGAAAGCAAACCTACAAATGGCTAAACATTTCTTAGATTATATAAGAATGACACATGGTACTGATTAATATGCAAAAACAATATTTAAGACAGGAAAGCTGCAGTCCCATGATGAAATCATTGTGGAAGAGGAATGTGATGTAAAGGAATTTGAGTAGGAGAGAATGTATAAATACACAGGAATACATGAAGGATAGTCAATAAAATTTGAACAAATGAGAATAAAACATAGACACAAATACTTCAGAAGACTAAAACTAATATTTAAAACTATAAAAAAATATTTGTAGATGTAGCAGACCAAGAGTAAAACACTGGTATTAGCATTAAAAACCTTTTATTACAACACATTTGTCAAAATTACTTCATCCGAAAACACAGTATATATTATTTTGATATAGTGGTTTTAGAGTTTATTCTGTGTTTTTTTGATGAATACTGGTATTTTACTTTTTGCCCACTACATTTACAAGTGTTTATTTGTAGTTTATTTTGTTTTTATATCCACTGGTCATCCAGTCTTGTTTTGGAGTTTAATATTGAAAACTGCCTAATAAAGTTCAAGCTATACATTGATTAGCTTTTCCTGTTCTTGACTGGCCCTAAAATTATTGGATAAAATGGACATGAACACAAGAAAAATACTTCACGCTTATCAAATGATATATAAAAATCAGTGCATGCCAAGATTAGATATTCCTCATTCTGAGGGATGTATGGGCCTTCTTGATACTGACTGCATGTATAGATTGGCAATGATATGACTGCATACATATCTGCTGACCTCATAAGATCCAAGCATAGTGATAGTTTGAACACATGAGGGAAGAAGTTTAAGATGACATATTTGCTTAGTTTAGCAGAAGAATTTCAGAAAAAGTGAGAATGGAAATCAAAAATCAGTAAGCAACTGAATGTGTCAAAAAATAAAAGAAAGAATATGAAGAAAGGATCAGATGAGAAGGAAAGAAAAATGCAAAACACGTAAATATAGTGGTAAGTACAGAGATGTACTGAAACACCCTTTTAGTGACCAAGATTTAAGGCAGGACTGGTTAAGTAGAGGTGAATTGAAATCAAAAGATGAAAGGCTGATAACTGTGGCCTAGGATAGTGGTATACATACCAGTTTGTTTACAAATTGAATTAAAAAGGTACTAGAAAGAGGCAAATGCGAGTTCTGTTTAAAAGAGCTGGCAACAGTCACACATCTAGTTGGAGGGTGTGATATGTTCATGTTAGAGGGCCTGTGCACCTTTTTTTGAAAAGTACAATAATGTGGCAAGATTTCTGCATTGGGAACTTTGCAAACACTACAATATACAAGTAGTTTAGAAGCTTTGGGAACGTAAACCATAAAGCATTATAGAGAACGATGAAGCTTATATAACATGGGATTACCAATTGCCAACAGTTCAAAAAACAGATGCAAGAAAACTAGATATATCAATCCATTAGAAAAAGACAAATTAGCATTGATTACTGAAATTGCTGCATGCAGTGATTACAGTCTCTTACACAGAGAAAGACATAAAGTTATACATAGTAGGATTTGTAGGCAATGTTGAAAAAAGCTGCCTAGACAGTTCCAGTAGCAGTAGGACTGACAGGTTTAAAAAAAAGTACTTGCAGTCTTACTTAGGGATGCTACCAATATATGTGACTACTTATAGGTTCATAGGTGTTTAGGTTAATGACCATAAGGGCCTTTTTAAGCCTAGCCATGCATCCTGAATCTCTGACAAGTTCTACTACCCTTGATAAGTGTAAGCTGGGTCTTGTAAGGATAAACATTTACAAGCAAGGGCCTGGGAGATGAACCATTTACAAACTGGCTGCCTGTGTCCATTAGAGACATAGGTGCCAAACCAGGGATGAATTTCCTGTCCTCCATCCAATTGTCCAAGTTACACTTGAAGTGGGTTAGGGAGGAACTCTGTCTCATAATATGGATGTGGAGCCTAGTCAAGAGAAGTGGTAGTCTCTGGGATATATAGTTGGCTCCAGCAAGTCCTATTTATATCACAAGTAAGGTTTAAGTCTTTAGAATGAGTAATTATGGTGTTGTTTGTTTTGTGGATATGCAGGAAGTCCAACAAAGTGGGGTGTGATGACACCTTGTATGCCAGGCATAGATCTCCCCTCAACAGACTGTAGGAAACAGAGTACAGGGATAGGACCTTGAGGCAATCTCCATAAGACACGTTACTTATCCCCTGTATTCTTTTAGTGATGAACCTCTGTGGATGTTCCAATTGTTGGATATGCCTGGTTAGGTACATACCAAATGGGTCATTGTTCTCAATGATAGGTCTGATGAATGCCAAATCCAGTCGAACAATGGCTTCCTTGGACCTACATGCCATACATTTGTTTATAAGTTGTACATCATAGAATGATTTCCTCACTACTGAAGACACATGATGGTCAAAGGCTAGATTATTTCTATGTGGGTCCCCAAGTCCCTGACTACTGGGTTACCTTTTAAGGGTGTGTTGTTAATATGATAGTTACCAGGCCTGGATGACTTCCCAAACAATACTATTATACATTTCTTGGGATTCAGTTTTAGTCTAAAGTTCTGTTTGTCTGTGCAGCCCTTCCTGGAAAACATTTGTGTAGGTTAGCAATTCAATGATAGCTACTAATTTGAAATCATTCGCAGATTTAGTCAAACAGAGACCATTGGCATTGGTCTTGACTTCAGAGAAGTAAATGCCAAAAAGGAGCAGTCTCTGGACTGGTCTCATTGTAACCAGTCTCCTTGTAGAGGTGGACTCCCTAATCCTAACCTCCTGGGTCCTGTCTGTGAGCCAACTGTCTATTTACTGGGTGACAAAAGGGTTTTCCTCTCCCCTCTTGAGTTTGTCAAAAATGCCCAAGTGGGTTATTGTGTCAAATGCCTTGGCAAGGTCAAGGTAGGCAGTGTGAACCATTTTGCCTTCATCCATTGCTTTCATGACCTTTTCAAAGAAGTCCACCAGGTTAAGTAGGCATGACCTGCCCTTGATGAAACCAAATAGGGTTGGGTCCAGTTTTTGGAAGTTTCCTAAATCATTATTGATCATTTCAATTATAAAACTTTCCATAGCTTTGCATTTGAGACTAGTGAGTCTTATGGGCCCATCTTTGTGCAGAGTGAAGACTGTTACTGATCTTTGTTCATAAGGCACGAAGCCTGTTTGGAACCTGTTGTTAAATAGCAATTCCAGAAGGCCTGATAGGTCATGCTTCATGCCATTTAGAAGGCATTCTGGGATATTGTCTGGGCCAGTTGATGTAGTAATCTTGGCCTTAGAGAATGCGTTAAGGACTTGCTCCCTAGTGATAGAAGAAGGAGTTATATTTTATGGTATTTCCTGAGAAAACGTTGTGGGGGGGTAAAGTTGCAGCTGAATTTATCAGCCAGTAGCTTTGCCATAACATCTGGCTTAGAATAGGTAGCTGCATTTACAATGAGATCTGCACACAATGTGTACTATGTTTGAGGTTGCAGAGATAGCTAAAGTAAGGCTTGTGGTTGTCCTTCACCTGGGAGGCCAAATTTACCTAAAAATTGGCTTTGTTAGACTCTTTGTTGTCCTCTGAGTTGTTTGTTTAGTTTGATGAGAGTGCTTTTATCCTGCTGACTGCTGCATCTCCTAACTTTTGCCATGATCATCTTCCTTCTGTTATACAGCCTACTGATGTTTTGATTCCACCAGGGTGCATACCTCTCAACCTTTTCATGCAATAAATCTGGACAAAATCTAAAATAATGGGGGCATAAAGGCCCAAAAATAGTGACAGATTTTAAATATTGATTTTACGAACTTAGAAAGTTGCTATAGTTACGTGGCTTGTGTTAGTATGCATTTTTTCCGAAGGCTGTTAAGTCTGGAAACTCAAATTTCTGTCACTATTTAATGACTGCAGTCCTCAGTGATTACTACACAATCACAAATTATAAGTGGGACAGATCAAAAATATGATGCAAAAATCTGGACATTTTGTGAAAATCTGGACAGTTGAGAGGTATGCCGGGGTGGCTTTTTTTTTTTTGAGTTAGTTCTATACTTCCTACTGGTGGGTATAGTTGCCTCTGTGCAGCTAATAACATGCCTGTATAGGGTTTCTAGGTTTGTATGAATAGTTCTGTGTAGGCAGCAGTGTTCTCTGGGTTTAAGGGGGCTTGAAATTTTGCCAGGTTATCACTTAATAGCAGGAAGTTAGCCTTAGAGTAGTTCCTGAATATTCCAGGGTTAGCTGGAGTTCCAGGGTTTATTTTTACTTCAAAGGAGACCATTTTGTAGTCTGACCTTACTAGAGAAGACATTACACTAGGAGGTGTGCTGCACTATCCCATATTAGTGAATAAGAGATCCCATATGATAGCACCCCTGGTTGGTGTAGTGACAGTCTAGTCTAGGGTCTTTGCATTTTCAAAATCCAGGAATCTCTGTGAGTGAATGTTTGGTGTCATATATGATTCCCAGTTAACAGTGGCATAATTAAAGTCACCCATGAATATGGTTTTGGATTGGATAGTGGCTGTTTCCTACAAGTTTAAATACATGGTATTGGTTTCCTGGGTCATTGAGGGGACCAATAACATGCAAGGAAGAGGTATTGGATTTTGCTTATGGTGATTTGAATGTGGAGAAGCTCAGTGTATTGCCCTGTTTGACCAGCCTTGAGGTATATTTATTTTTGATTTAAATTGGGACACCTGTCTGAGTAGTTGCTTGTCTAAATGTGTGGAAGGTATTATAACCTTGCAATGTTGGTGTGCTCTCCATGGCTTTAAGTAATGTCTCGGTGACTGCACACACATCACCATTCTCTAGGGTGAAGAGATATCTTAGAGAGTGTAGTTTTTTTGTTTATATTCCTAGCATTGAGCAGTAACACCTTTAGATTTTCTTGGTTTTGATTTGCTATGTCAGAAGTACTTTCAGTTTGGCATTACCTAAAAAATGCACTATGAGGAAGACCTAATATTCTAAAGCCCAGAGAGGAGAGGTGCAGACCATCCCTGGCAAAACAGTGTGGTCTGTTAGCCATCTCCTTCCATGCTAACAAATATTACATCCCCTTAGAATGACACCAGACACTAAGCCAATTATTAAAGTCAGTCATCTTTTGTTTGTGTTGTTGCATCATCCTTCCAGAAGATAATATGCTATTCAGTGCTAGGCTAATACCAGACCAAGACTCAATTTCTGAGAGCTCCATGATGTATCTCTTCATATAGTCTAAAGAGATATGTCTCAGGTCATTTACACCCATATGGACTATGACATGGGTCAACAAGTACCAGTATGACATGAGTCAAACTGGTACTTGTCGTCCAATGTGGCAGATCCTGGTCCCTGATGAGCAACTGACCATGGCTTTCTCCTAAGTCACCCTGATGAGCGGGACATCAGTGTGTTTCACAACTGAGTCTCCAAAGACCAGAATGCTGGATTGTGTGGTGGATTGCCTTCTGTGCTTAGAAGTAGAGGCTCCATGAGATGTGGCTGTATGTGCTGCTGCAGGTGTTGTTTTGAAAAAGTGCATTTGCTAATGCTGAGGGGTTTTGTCATGTGTACTTCATCTAGGAGGTCTTTGGAGTTTAGGCAGGTTACATTTAAGTGCCTCAGCCTGTGTGGGTCTATATGTCTGCTTTGAATTGTGTGTGATATGATGGGTGCAGCGAGTGTTCTATTGACAACCTTATTGACATTAGGAGTACTTATATCTGACAGCTTTGTCTCCAGTGACACTGTGCTGGTTTCCAATAAACATGAGGTAATTTCCACCAAGCTGGTAACAGAGATCATGGAAAAGTTGATATCCATGGCAACAGACCCTTTATTATTGACTAGACAGTTTGAGTGACAATATAAAGTAATGTCAGGAGTATACAGTTTGCAGCTCTGAAAACAGTCCTTGTCACTGCAAACTACTTGTTCTATATGAATATAGGCATTGGTGAAATTTCAATGGTACTTTTACAGGAAATATGTCAACTTAAGGTGTTTGCGGCTATACAGGGAACTGCCAAACACTTGAGGAGGAAACTAATAAGTAAAGGTTGATGATTTATGGATATTTAGGTAGATACTCTGAAATTAAAAGCAAGTCATGAAAAGAAAGAATTAGCTTCTCAAAAATAATGAAAAGAGGGGACTGACCTGAATGGCTACTGCCTGACTGGTCTCACCGCAGGTTCACTCTGCTGAGATACAATGCTCTTTTTCTTCTTCTCACCTGAAGCAAAATGGCAGCAATCTTATTCCAGATGATGCAAGGGTCTGTAGGCTTGATGAAGCCTTTACTCTGTAGATGCCTTGAATAGCAACCAGACCAGTGAGAAAGGTCAAGCACAAACAGTCCCTTCCAACCAGAAACTGGAATATGTGCACTCTGTTCCTTCTCTCACCAGGAGCAAAAAATAAGCACAAATTCCAAGCTGACACCTATGACTTAGTTAATATGCTTTCTGGTGATCAGCAATTCCCAGGAAATAATGTCCCTATGCTCCTTCTCTCACCAGGAGCAAAACAGATCCTAAGATGACTACTGATAGGCAGAATATCGGCTCCAACAATTTATGGTCTTTGAGTAGATGTTGCAGATTTTAAAGGTGCGTGGAAAAAATGAGTTTATATCCTAATGGCTGCAGTGTGCACTATGCAGTTACATATGCAGATGGGGTAACTTAAGCTTTAGCTATCCAAGTGGAGAGCCACTAATTTTAAAAGTGCAAGATAGATTGGAAGGGGTGGGCACTTTGTATTCTGGCTCCGTCGAATGCAGTGGGATGGCTAATAAATATATATAGCTGAAGTGGAGTGATTTCACAAAATGATAATATTGTGCTTACAATAGCTAATGAAAGCAGAGAGGGGAGGAGATATGTGGTCAAATTAAGCTAATGGATAGGCAACTAGAATGACAGTTGAGTTTAAAAATGAAACAGTACCTGTGAGACTCACAAGAGGCACAGTTGTCATCTCTTTCCTAGTTTACATATGAATTAAAAGAAGAGTACAAGTAAAACACAGTGTAAAGTAAATGAATCATATTGTACAAAATAGAAGAAGGCAATAAAGCAATACAAAATACAATAAAGCAAAAACAAACTAAATTTTCTCTGAAAGCAAGTTGTGGAAGAGTATGGGTGAGATTTTCCAGTAAAACCTTGAATTGTTTCATTTCACCCCTTAAATAGAAGGTTTAGTCATAGCTCTACTCTTAGTTCACAGGTAACTAAGTTTAGTTGACCTGTTCTAATTTCTGTGTGACTCACAAGAGACAGAGCTGTGGTCTGTTTCCAAGTTTAAATATGTAATTAAAAGCAGAGTACAAATAAAACACAGTGTAAAGAAAATGCATCAGAATATACAAAACAGAAGAAGGCAATAAAACAAAGCAAAATACAAGAAAGCAAAAACTAACCTTTTTCTCACAGCAAGTTGTGTCAGAGTCTGGGTGAACTTTTCCAGAAGGAGGCAATTCTGGACACATTGTGGGTGCTGAGAAGAACACTCTTGGCTAACGACAAAGACTGAAATAATATTTATTTCATGAATTCTAGCTGTACCCTGGTTTAGGAATGGAGCCCATTCCTGACATGGTATTAGAAACCAAAAATACATGGAGAAAATAAACTGAGGCAGCCTTGGATGCAGAGGCTGGCTGGGGTGGTTGGGAGAGGATGTTGTCTGGGTTGAACCAGGTGCTGGTTGGGTGGTTGGAAGACTGTAGACCTAGGCTTAGCAACTAGCACTACCATAGGAGCTAATGTACAAAATTGTAAAATAAAGGGAGAAAATTAAAATAAAAACATAACAAAATGAGTTAAAAAGAAAGGATATTGAGAAAGGAAGAGGGGAAGAATAACAAAAATGGCATAACATTAAAATATCTATAGTCACACTGCTCGAAATGAAGGAAAATTTAGCATTAACAGTGCAAAGCATATAGGTATGAAGTAATGTGTACTGTCAGATGTCAGGTATATCTACCCTTGTTGGAGTCCATGTGCAAGTGTTTTAGTAAAGAGCACAGTAGAGTTAGGAGGTTATAAGATTAATTTCAGTTATGCAGTTACTCCCATGTATTTGTTTACCAGCAGTGTGCTAGGAAGTTGCTTTTGTGGGGCACTGCATACAGTAGCAATATGTATTATAGGTGTACATATACATTGGTGGAGATGATTGTTAAGGCTTTTTAAGTGTGTAGTGTGACCTGCCTGCCAACAGATACAAGACAAATTATTATGTGATACTCACACAAACTGCACAGTGACACTAATCTGGACTGTGACACCACTACAGGACAAGAAGCAGACTATGGCTATTGGTTGGCGTGGTAGGAAATGCAGCTGAGACATTTGTTGGTTTCTCTTAGGTGTAGTACCCATACTCCGCCTGCAGGCAGTTTGCTCTTCTACAAGCTATGTTCCTTTTGCTAACTATGGTTTATAGCCATAAAGATGCACAAAGCAGATACCTGTAAATGTAATCCCTGGCAGTGAATATCATGTCAATTGCAAGGTAGACCACATGGAACTATCACACAGAGGAGATTAAAGGAGCCCTTTGTCTACTGATGTCTGTCAACATCATTACCCTTGAGGGGAAGTGACTATGGTATATGAACTGAAAAGTGCCTACTGTAAAGAAGGTGTGTGTTACAACCAACATTGTGTGTGTGAACATATATGTATATATAAATATATATATATATATATATATATATATATATATATATATATATATATATACATATATATATATATATGTATATGTATAAAGGATTTTCGACTGGGTCTGTGTACTTCACAAAGGATTTTCGACTGGAAACAGACTGCCTGCCTTGCTTGTATTACTTTTGAAATACTTAGTAATTCTGTACAATGATATAGTTTTTGACTTAAAATGAGATTAGGTTCGCTACTTCTACTACTTTTGTCTGATCTGATTAATATACAGTAATTAACTAGAGATATATGGACTGAAAATCTTCCACACAGAGATGTTTCTTACACTGTTTATATATATATATATATATATATATATATATATATATATATATATATATATACATACACACATAATACATACACACACACACACACACACACACACACAAACACACACACATACACACACACACACACACACACACACACACACACACACACACACACACACACACACACACACACACACACACACACACACACACACACACACACACATACACACACAGACACAAACACACACACATACACACTTAGGCATCTAGCATCAACACAGAGGACACTAAACTTCATAAACTTTTGTGTAAAAAATGTACTGATATCTGTGTTCTTGCATACATTATTCTTTCTTCATAGAGCATAGTGTGTGGCACACAAAAGTCTTGTAAATGCAAGTTCTTCCGTGCAAAAAACTTAGATCTTACTAAAGCCCCTCCATCTCCACGGCCAGTGGATGATCAGCGAAGATAAATCTCACCAGCTCTAGCACAACCTTGCTTGGAGGAATGTGGTTAATGATATCAATGCTATTGGTGGCCAGGACAGAACAGACACTGTGCTGCCAACGCAATTCATACAGTGAAAGAATATGTTGTCTACCTGTCACAGAAACATCGGTCAGCAGGAGGCAGTTCACTGAGACAGAGGAGGTCCTTGTTTCTCTGAATACAGAAGCCAAGTCCTCAGTATCACAGGGTGGGGTTCTGGAAACTGATGCAGAACTGCAGCAGCTTTCATGAACCTCTGTAGGAGATGCCTGCGGTGTATGTATAAGTGATGTAGGTTAATGCATACTGGGCATCTATATATTATACTGCAAATCACTAAATGGATTTTGTTTATGTTATATAGAAATATCAGGGGTTCAAGAAAGAAGAAGAAGAAGAAAAGCTATAAAAGATAAAGCCTATTTGTATTATTTTCTACCATTATAACTGGTAGTATTCATTCATTCATTAATTCATTCATTCATTCATTCATTCATTCATTCATTCACTGACACTAAAGTAATGGCCATGGGTTTTACTTATTTAGGGTGCTTTCATTTGGTGTCTTCCCAGCCAATGTACTGTCCAGCTCTTTTACCTCAGATTAACCACAGTCTGAAATTGGGGACAGCTCTGGCTCTGACTATGATGGCATTGTCACTTTGCATTGTCAGCGGGCATAGTGATGGCATTGGATACTAGGAATATAGAAACCAGATCCCATACCCTATTAGTGGACATGGTCTCTGTACCTGTGAATCTCACACCAGATAGGTAGATAGATAGTGCAGGACAAAGTTTTGCAGAGAGTTCCATTCATAAAGGGATGTCTCTTCCCTGCAGTGCAATATCCCCCACTGAGCACAGAGAATGCAGTGGTAGGCTGTGTATTGGTGGTTGCAGGTTCTATGGATACCTACCCCCTGAACTAGCAGTCTAAATGTCCACAAGTCAGCAAATGTGCCAAGCTATCATGCAGACACAGGCTAGCAACACCTCAGTCTTTGCATAGATGGTACATGATTTAGAGGGTGTGCAAGGTGACCCGAGAGGTTGTGTTTCCCATATGAGTGACATTCTGGATATGTTTCTTTGACAGCTTATGTGGCTCAGGTACCCTATGCTCACAGAATACATAACAGACATGTGTCACATGGTTGCTCCTCTTCTTCCCCCAGTGATGAGAGAGGAATCATGAATATTACTTGGGTATCCTGCAGACACATTGTAAATTAAACCCGGTGCTACAGGCCACCTGACAATTGACGATGTGCTGACCTTTACAGTTAAAGTACTATCCTCCCAGCTCACCAGATAAAACTTGTATTTCAATGTGGATGCATCCCATGGTTCCACTACCCCAAGGAAATGGGCTATATCATAAAAGTCATGCATGGTGTCTGCTCTCCCCTCTGTAGAATGAGAAAACAACATGCTCTCTCCCACATGCTGTTGCATAGCATGAAGGTACTGGCAGAATATCCTTAAGACAGATACCTGTGATACTCTAAAGTGTCCTCCACTGGTCACTGAAATGTCTAGTTGGTATTGTTAAAACCACATATATCTTTCTAACCACAGGGCTAGGTACTCCATGATACCACGAGCCTGCAGATGAGGGTGACACACTTCACCAGCTCCTGCATGGTATCTCTAACTACATGGTGGTGGCATATAATTTCAGTCTCTCGAAGGCCATGAAATGTAGGGTAAGATGACACAACACCTCCAATGATGTGACTACCAGTGCTTAGTACAGCCTGTTGGATATACAGGCTTGTTAATGCTGTGCCTACCCCAAGCACTAGTTCACCATTCCTCTCCTGTATCTCCAGGATTTTATAGAGGTGAATTCCACTGGAGCTAGCACTTGCAGTCTCAGGATATATATATATATATATATATATATATATATATATATATATATATATATATATATATATATATATATATATATATATATATATATATATATATATATATATATATATATATATACACTCGTGAATTGCTCTGCCAGATTGCTTACTTTCACCTGCATTCACTGAGTCTCATATTTGAATAATGTTGCTCATTAGAATGTCACTAGACTACTTTTAGTGTGCATCATAGGGAGCTAAGTCCCACAGCCTCTTTGCTCATGTGCAATATCTCCGTGAGTCACATGCACCCTGTGCATCGTTACTTATCACACACAAATACCAATGGCAATGTGGAAAATGTTTCCAAATGATAGAGTGGGGTTATTCAATGTATAAATGCAGACAAAGTATCACCCCTGCAGCATGTTTCAGGTCTCTTTTCTACCTCATCACACTGTGGGCCCTGGCTATGTCATACAGAAATGGCACTACTTTCGGAAGGACATCGGTACCCTGTGTGTTCTAGGCTTTAATGGCCAAGCCAGTCAAATCATTTGTGAGAATGTTTAGCAGTGTGGCACAAACATCATTTTAGCACTTCCGAACTCAAAATAAAATACTTGGCCATGCTCCCTCTCTAGGATCCTTCAGCACTTTATGATAAAGTGGTGTTCATAATGTTAGAAGTACACCTTACATTACCTAGCAACAGAATTATGTGTTTCGCCTCTTCCTTATTTATAATAATTATTTTAATGGGAAGATAAACCAAGGTCCTATCTCCATGTGTTGGTGGTAGCTCAGTTGGATGTAAAAATACCTTGGCACTTATCGAAAAGAGAAGGGGAATTTACCTGGCCTTTAGTGAAATTTCCCTAGTCAATATAAGTACTACCCTAGGGCTCCCCTGAAAATGGGCCACTAGCTTGTTTGGATTAACCCAATCAACAAAGAATAAATAAAAATTAAAACTAAAAAAAAAAAAAATAATACGATGTGCCTCATATAACAGTACTCCTCATTGCCCAGGGACCGCATTTCTTTTGATAAGTATATGGAAACATTTTTGTAATGAAGTGGCAGTCTTTCCCAAACCATATCTGCCAGTCAAAGCTATTAATCATATGCAGCAAAGCCCTGGTGAGTTCAGGCTGGCTAGGTTACGGTAGAGTGATTCATGGAAACAAATGATTAAGCAGCTTGATTAATTGCACTATTAACTCCCTTCTTGCTGCAAAAGCTTCCTGCACCTCTGAAGACCTGTCAGAAATATCACAATCAGATACAGTTATGTTGCAGCATGCCGGGAGGGGTAGTGGTCAGATAAAGAAATGCTCTTTCATTCACAAATTCCCTGTATGGGAATGTACTGCAGCTCAAACTAAGGCACAGTGGCCTGTTAGGCGTGGGACTGAGGAACAATAGGGACCACTGCTTTGAGATATATGTCATGTGCCTTTATTTCAAAAATCAGAAGGTGGTCCGTAGTGTGGTGCAGTACACATTTGCATTCTGCCTTAGTATAGCTATTTGCACCATTCAACAAGAGTCATATCAGGTCACTCAGGTCACATAGTGCAGCATTGTGAGTTATATGACTTTCCTGAATCACTCTTAAAACCACTGATATACATATCACTACAGAATTCAGCACAGCAGCTTTTATTCAGTTACATTTTGATTCGCATTTTCATGATCGCAACCATTATCATTAAATCCCAAATCTGCAGTAACATCTAAAATTAAGCTTTACTTCAATGACTGTAACAGTTTGCTGTCTGAATCTTATTTTGCAATTATTATAAAATCTGTTAAGGCTCACAAATGAAAAGTGATATTCAGTAACTTATTTCCACCATGTTTATACAAAATATTACTTAAATTCTTGACCTCATCTCTTTAACTTCTTCAGAAACTGATAGTTTCACAAATTCACATGCAGAATGATATTCTATCATAAACGCTGTGTGATAACTGCACATCATTCTGTTCAGAATTATCTCACAAAAAAAGTAATAAATTAATAATTTATGAGTTAAATTAGAGCCATCTTTCAAAAATGTTTAAAAATGTTTAAACCCCAGATGATATAAAAAAATAGTGTCAGTCATACTGAAATGCTAAACTTCTCAGTGTGATTTATATGCTGAATTAAATGGTATAACACTTCTGCACTACTTAATGTTTGAAAATAAGGATAATCAGAATTCATGACATACATTCTTATTTACTTCCACTTTTTAAAAAGAAAACTTTGTTAGTCAAATCCTGCAGCTCATGCATAAGTGAAACTTTTTTGAGGTTCTGCCTTTACATTAACAAGGTCAGATTTGTAAACTTTGTGCAACCCTGTTTTGTAATGCAGAATCCAATACAGCTGAAGTGTTTAGATTTCATTGTGACTCAGCTGGCAGTACTATCAAAACGGGGGTCATAATGTACTAGTTATACACAGACCCCCTCCTGTATATTTAATGAAAAAGGATGGTGTTAATTAATCTGGCAGCAATTTCAGGAAAGTTACAAAGCAGACAACTGGTTCTAAACTCCAACAGTCTCCAATGGAAAGATATCCCAACAGCTACCTAAAAGGAACTTTAAAAATTAAAACAGAGAAAAGGGTCTGAACTGTTATATTTTTGGGGATGCATGTACTAGCATGTTTTCTAGGCTTACACGGAAAAATAAAGGTACAACAGCTGATATTTTTAAATGTAATGTACTGTGTGAATTCCAGATAACAGGAGTCACAGAGACAAAATAAAACCTGTGCTATATCTAGTCATTCATGTGTGCAAACTATCAATCCAAAATTCCATGCACTGAACAACCACACCAGTCGTCCTGCTTACAGTGAGGTGTCATACTTTTCCTGACTACCAATACACTACTTGTGGAAAAAAAGTTGCAGAAAAAGCCAGAAATGTTGTTAAGGATCATTACAGAGCATAAAAGCACTGCAACTGCATTATGAACATGCAATACTTTATCACCCTGCTTTTTTCTTCACATTTATCTTGTGTCTTTTGGCTTTTTCCAGTTAGGGGTCGCCACAGCGGAACTCCGGTCCGCTAATGATTGGCAGTAGATTTTTACGTTCTGAGTTGCCTGCCCTGACGCACAACTTTCAACGAAGGTACGCCCATTCACGCATGTCTCCACACAGAAGGCATTCTAGCTGAGAATCGAACAGGACAACGTCTTACTGTTAGACGATTTCTCTACACATTTATCTTAAAAAAAAAAAAAAAAACATACGGTACTTATAAAAAAGCACCCGTCCCTTTAACAAAACTGCATAACTGCACTTCTTCATTAACCCCTGTCACTAGCTACAGGTATTGACATTTGATGTTGCCTCATATAGTTCTGGTAGGGTTGCTACCTTTTCAAATGCTCAAAGTGGGACATTTTTTGCAGAAATGTCAGATTTTGTAGGGCAAAACATACCCACTGCCAGTACAAAGGACAGAACTTCACTTTTTTGCCAGAATAAAAGCTTATTCTTGTAGCATTTGAGTTGCTTATTCTGTTTCTTATAACATTTAGGTGTTTCAAATAGAAAATAACTGTTTTATGCAACTATTAGAGAAAATATAGGAGACATATTTGTCATAAAATCTCTGGACATTTGCCATTTTTTCAAATTTTTTGCAGGACACAACTACCCAAAGAGGGACTGTCCCTCGCAAAGTGGGACAGGTGGTAACCCTAAGTTCTGGTTTTACTAACTGCCACACCATTAGAAATCTGTGGCCCATAAAAAAGGCTTATTTTTAGTCCTATGTTTGGATCACCTTCATTAACTGGTATCATACAATTTGAACATATTGACTGTTGTAATGCCACTATAAATGTGCTGTTGGCCCTTTTCACTGTTATGTATGCAGACCGGTTTTGATACAAATAGCCTTTCAACAAGACTAGCAGAAGCTGAAGATAGAAACTATTCATATGATATTTTTGTTGTGCTGTCTACCAGAATAACACATAAAGCTCTTTTGTCCTACTTAATCATGACATTGAAGGTATAACCCCGAGTCACTTTGAAGGTTTCTTTCCCTTTAAATTTCTTCAAGTAAGGAATCACAAAGTCATTTTCAGTCAGGTCATATGTGTACAAATCCAAGCAGTAATACAAGAAAGCCCTTACTGAGGATTAAGCCTTTCTCTTCTCATATGCCAATCAGGCAACACTTCAAAGCCAGTCTTTCAGATACTGAATTGCAGACTCTAGTGTCATTTAATATGCAGGATACACAAACAGATACAGAAAATGTAGGAAAGAGATATATTCTGTCGGAAAATTAGATATTCTTTTTGCTGCTGCAATTTACCCAGCTGTATGCTTTAGAGCTGTGTGCATAAAATTCATTTTATCACATGCATTGCAAAGATAATGATTTTTCATCCAGGTTCTATAATACATTTTCAAGAGGCAAAGCAAGATTTTTTTTTTAATTCCTTTTTTCATTTCAGCTGCCTCCTGATCAGTACTACTTTCTTCATGGGTAATCATGCAGGCAGGCATTAGAAGTTTTCTGGTTAGGGATCTAAGTATGCCCCTTGGTGGCTGATGTGGGCATCCAAGTCATCGCTGAGGCATTCTGGGTTCTCCCCTGGCATATGCATTCTCCCACACTTATGACTGCAAGGACTAGCAGTGTCAACCTAGGACACAAAGTCCATGTACTAAAATACTGTTGCCACTGCCCTTGCTGAGCAAAGCTCTGGATGCACAGGAAGTGTTTTGACTGATGTGGACCATCATTTGCCTCCCTCTCAGGAGTGTAAGTCACACCCTCTCATCTTCCCTTTCCACAGAATAACATGTCTGTGTATCTACTATACAAACCACTAGGCAAACAATTTGTCTGGGTCATACTCAAGGCTTCATCTTTCTATACTACAGAACCAGAGGTACAAAGTGCCTTTTTATGGCAGCATCAGTTATACAAAATAAGACAGTAAGTAGGTAACCTATTGTACTTTGTATTACTTTATATTCCCACACTTAGTGGCGGCTTATGATTATTCATGGCCTTGTCTTCTCGATTCCACTTGAAAATCGCTGCTTTATTTTTTACAAAACGTATAGTCTTTAAGACAACCCACAACCTTACAAAATGTCAGTATTATTTATCAGTTGGACTTAACAAAGGTTAGATCTCCAATTGCAAGGTCTGTCACCATGTGTTTGCCTGTATCTTCTAATTTGTCACCTAGGATTCTGCCATCAGAGCAGACTTTTAGCCCTAGATGCTGTATATGCCATGTATCATATTCTTTAGCTTATTCTTTATGCTCCATTTCAGGTAGCTTTGGTTCAAATTTGTAATTTACAACACTATGGTAAAATAATATGCCTCAGTTGCTTGGAACCATTCGTTTGCATCTGACCTATAACTGGTGAAGGTAAATTTAGTACCAGTTATATAGCTTGAGTTAAAATGTGTACTGTTTTCAAATATACACCACTGATATGTTCCATAGGTGCATTGGATGCAGACAGATGCTACACTTCATTGCTTCCTGCCACATCATCAGGGTCCAACAATGCTCATAAAACAGGTATGACATGACCCAGCCAGTCAGCACACAATGTTAAACCTGATTGTTGTATCATAAGGAGATATACTGGCTGCAGCTGTTTTCATCCTCCAGTAAAAAAATAAGTAGCATATTGTTGTGCATATAGGCATACCTCTCAACCTCCAAGAATTAGAAATCATAGCACTGGCCTTTAGAAATCATAACAGAAATCAGAAAGAGAATCCTTTTACTATTTTTCACAATATAAACTCTTTATGTACTAGACCCAATACAGTTAGTGGCAGTGAATCTTCGTATAGGCTTAGCATATTTATTTAAGAAAGTATGTACCCATAAACAGCTCTGACTTTATGAGGAACATCATAAATCTGGGAGGAGCAAGGCTAAATCATAACAGTTGAGAGGTATGCATATAGTAACTATATACTACCTTCCATTCTGACATTAACGTCTTTCACAGAAAATAATGTATCATGACAATTCATCTAGTGTTGCAGAAATGATGTATGTGTATACATGTGTGTGTGTGGATGTGTGTGCAGGATCTATGCACTACCTTCTATTCTGATATTAACATCTATTACAGAAAGTAAGTCATCATAACACAGGTGTTGCTGTAATGGTGTATGTGTGTATACATGCATGTGCGTGTCTTTGTGCAGATGTGTATGTGGGTGTGTGCGTGTGTGCATGTGTGCTAGTGTGCGGGTGTGTGTATCTGTGTGTGTGTGTGTGTGTGTGTGTGTGTGTGTGTGTGTGTGTGTGTGTGTGTGTGTGTGTGTGTGTGTGTGTGTGTGTGTGTATAGTAATTATGCACTACCTTCCATTCTGACATTAATATCTTTTACAGAAAGTAACTCATCATACGACAAGTGGTCTAGCATTGCAGTAATGGGGTATGTGTGTATACATGTGTGTGTATGTCTGTGTCCCTGATTTTAAGAAGTGTCCCTGATTTGTGCTCAAAGTTTTGCTCTTTCCCTCCTAAATTTTGTTTTTTTTAATGGTAGTGGATTATTTTCAGTACATAATGAATATACAACTTAATAGCATTCATATTTAAAAAGTGTCCCTGAATTGGGGCATTTGTCCCTGATTATTTTTAGGTTTGTCCCAAATTGTGATGGTAAGATGCTGAGAGACATGCTGCAGGTCCTAGTGAATCCACCTTTACCTTTTACATTTTTTTTTAAATCTAACAGCAGCTCTTGATGATGAGCTGACATTGGGTGATTCTTATCTTGGCCTTGTTAAGGCATTCAGCACAATTCAACATAAGCACATAACTGACGAATTAAAGGTATTACATATCACATGCAGTTATGTAGACAAAACACTGATTATGCAACATGAAAAGTACAGTTGTGTACATTTGCCATAAATGTAGATGTTCAAGTGTATTTATTGTTGTAGTCCTGACTTGTGGGATTTCCTGTAGTGGAAGTCTTTGGCCAGCCTGACAATGGAGTAAAAGTCTTCCCTCCTCCTATGTCCAGCGGACACACTTGACTGATGGCAGTACGCTGGGGTATAAGTGGAGTCTAGTTATGCCATTACCTCAGTTGTTTCTTGTGCCTTGTAGTTTGGAGCCCCCTCTACATGAGCAGCATGTTAAGGCCAGACGGATAGGGCAAGAATCCCTAGGCAGTTGAGAGTAGAGAGTACGGATCCATGGCACATGGCGCAACAGGTCAAGACCAGATGGATAGGCAAGGATCTCTAGGCATGTAGGAGTGTAAAGTTGGGATCCCTGGTATATAAGAAAAAGTAATAGCCACCCTGTAGGCTATGGGGGAAAGGAGGGAAGGAAAGATGACTGCAACAGTGAATACACTCGAACATCTACATTTATGGTAAGTGTAGACAACTGTACTATGTTCTTCATGTTTCACTGTTGCAGTACTGACTTGTGGGTAGATTCTTAAAACTTAAAGGAGGGGAGGTGGTAGACTAAGATGAGTGGCTTTGAAGGCAAATAGAGATAAAAAATGAACTAGACTAGAAGAAGGCTGACAGTGTCTGGTGTAAAAGGGTATAGAAGATCAGATGTCATGCTTCTCTCTCTTAGTAGTTACGCCCTTCATAGAGGTCAGAGAGGACCCAGCTGCCATAATGGAATGGGTCCTTACAGACACAGGAGAGATCCTTCCCTGATCATTTAGAAAGAGTGTACTAGGAAGGAGAGAGAAAGAGAGAGAGAGAATCCTTTGGGAATGGCCTGCAAGATACAGGCTGTGCTCCATTGAAGGTAGCACTGGTAATATTCCATTGGCGAGAAGACTCTGAAGAGTTTTATAATGGCCATGTAGTATGATAGTAACCTATGGAAGTTTCAAGAAAGGTAGAGCACCCTTCCCACCATACTGAGGTTCTGGAGTGAAGAGAGGTAGGTGCTTGGCTAGAAAAAGGGAGGCATCAGTCACCATCGTGGGTTTGATGATAGGGTTAGGCCTGAGAGTCTAGAGAGTCTGAGATTCCCTAACTGGAGAGTCCAGTAATAAGAATGCAGGGTTCCATGTCAGACGATTAAATCTTTTCTAGGACAAGGTTTAGGTAGCAAGATGATGCATGATGTCACCTGAGAGCCATGAGTGGAAGGGTGTACAAAAGGCTGGGTGAAGGTAGGTGTGTGAAGGAAGTAGGCTGAAATAGCTGAAAACTGAACCTTGCAGGATAAGTAAGAAAGGCCTAGAGAAAGAAGACTTAGGAGTATGATCAGAAAACAGGGGTCTTGTCCTGCTGGGGTCCTGATAGAACTGTGCATCCCCAGATCCCCAGTATGAAGGCCTTCTTACTGTGTTGCTCAGGCTTTTCTGGGGCTACGCTATCTGGATTTTCCTAAGATGTTTTGCACAAGCTAATGCATGGAAGTGTGTGTGTGTGTGTGTGGGGGGGGGGGTATCAGGATCATACTTGGATCCCATGGTTTCTGTCTTTGAAGTTAATGCACAAGCTCCTGAAGCCGCAGAGACAGTAGGCCCCATCCCTCTGAGAGACTAACCTTCCAGCTAATAGACAGAGTAAGAATCTATGCTCCAAGCGTATAGAAAGAGAGTTAGCAGGAAGGCTAAGGAGAAGAAAATACCAAAGTACAACTGATCAAGCTGGTGCTATAAGGAAGGCCAGCTTTTCTGTGATATCTGGGTATTCTTGGGAAAAAGGGCATTGTTATGAAAGCCTAACTGAAAAGGATTGTCCATGAGAATAAGAAGGTGTCTGTAGCTGCACTGTGTGTTCTTCCTGGTGGTGAGGAGTTCCATCCATGGTGTCCCCCATTCCTCACTATGATGAGAGGAATCTCCCAATGCAACTGCCATTTGAGGGTGCCTAGATGCTTTTGATGTATCTGCTTGTTGGTAGAGCACCCGCTGGATGAATTGAGCCCACTGGTGCCATCCCATAGGATTATCTGAGAGGACTGTAACTCTATCCCCATAGCTAGATGGTGAGGGTAGGATGTTTTTCCCCCTAGATTTCTGTACTATATGTGAGTGTGTCATCTTTTGTGAGCATGAATAGCACCCCTGGGTTTGATTTCTGTCCTGGGTGCTAGATAAGTCCTTTGAGCTGATCGAAGCTCCTATTGTCCAAGTGCTTATTCACTTCCTTTATGTCGGTAACAGTAGTAAAAGAATTAACTGAAGTAGTCCTTGAAGGATTAGTATTTGAGATTGCTATTAACAGATTGGTATACCACCCATAAATGTGTTTTACGCCAGATATAAGCCTTTTCTGACAGAAGGAAGTTGTGGATGTTGGCTCCCTACCTTACAGAGGTGCCATAGAGGTCTCCTCATGTGCATCATGGTTTGGGGAGCAGGGAGATGGAAGAGGCGAAAGAGGCAAAGCCAGCCAGAGTGAAGAAAAATTCTTCTCTGTGTGCAGATTTAATTTGCAAAAGATGAGGTTATGTCATTCTAACTCCATTACACAAAACATGCTCTCCTCTAGGTTCATAGCTGATTAGTAGGCCAGCTTTCCTAACAGGCTAATCTAAGCCTCCCCAATTCCATTTCCCAAGGTGAGAAACAAACTCTGTACCTTGTGTCTGTGAATCAGAACTTTAACCATTATACGAAGTCACAATCTTTGGAGTGCTGTGAAGCAACTAAGATTTAAATCCTGTACCTTGCTAGTGGCTAAGTGCTATGTTACTGCCCAGGTGGGGAATTGAAGTAGTCAAAAAAGGCAAGGTGCAAATAGTCAAACTTTGGAGTTTGCTAAGTACTCAGTAATCCTCATCCAGGTCCATTACTGGGATAAAAGATGTTAAATTTCTGTAAAGTAAAACATAACTATGTTCATGGCACTTACATAATGAACAAACATGTAAATGATGTAGTTTGACGAAACTTGACAAAAATGACATAAATTAGGATTACAAAGTAAATAGCCACATCACAAAAATGACACCTTCATTAAAGATCTTGTAACGATGGTATGCAAAAATCTAAACTTCCAAAGTTAAAAATGTGTATTGTATACTATGTAATTGTAAGAACCTGTCATTGTGTTCTGTTTCTTATTGGTTACTAAGAATAAAATAGTCTATAATGCAATGTCAAAGCTGATTCTGTTAAAACAATTGTACCTGCAACCCACTGGTGGTAGAACAAACTTCAATGCAGTTAAACATACTTAAAGTAAATAATATAAAAAATTGGCACAGTCATTCCTCAGTGCCATCCAAGTTAAACTCTATCTATAACTATATATGCGTATAAATATATTGATCCCTGTCATTCTGTAGAATGTTTATTTCATTAACAGAATGAAGTGTGTTGCTGATTTATCAGGTGGATTGATTTATTGACATTTGATTATGGGGAAAGTCCGATTGGGTAGAAGCTCATTTTCTGTGGAGGCATGGGGAGAAAACTCCAACCCCCGGATTCATGAATCCTCCATGTAAGACTTAATAAGTCTTACTCAGAGGCTGCAGTTGAACGGTATGACATCAGCGTGCCATGAATATTCATGAGGGCACGCTGACTCAACCGTAACTCTTACACGGACCGAGTATGAAAGCAGGGGGCATGTCCGACTGCCGAGAAGTCTAAATATCCACGCCCCTGCAAGTGCAGTAAAAGCAAAATGTCAACACACAAGAGTGAGTTCGCTCAAATGTACTTGCACCCAACACCACACTCCCTGACACTGTAAACCCCCATCACAGTTATAAAAAGTAAAATATTTATTTATTTTTTTTTAAATCCACAATATAGCTGCCCATATTTGCACGTGTGTGCATGGGTGTGCCCATTGCTTAGTCATAGTAAGCAATTCCGACATGGAAGAGCATAAGAAAGAATGTTTATGCAAATCACACCAAATTGCAATAGCGTAATGGTAGAGTGTATGCACAAAGAGGAGGCATTCACGGTTAGAGTCCCACCACGCCCCTTCTTATTTATGTTTTAAATCAGTATTTGAAATAATACCAGACATATATGAATAAAATTTTATTAAAAGCAGTGACATGGCCAATGTATCAGTGAATAAAATATATATTTTTAAAGGACCCAGATATATAATAGGCTGCTGTTAAGCAACGCTTTACCCAGCGAAACACATGTACCCATAGTTTAATAGTGCTTTACCCAGCTAAACAGAGTTGCCCATAGTTTAATAGTGCTTTACCCAGCTAAACAGAGTTGCCCATAGTTTAATAGCACTTTACCCAGCTAAACAGAGGTGCCCATAGTTAAATAGCGCTTTACCCAGCTAAACAGAGTTGCCCAAAGTTTATAAGTGCTTTACCCAGTGCAATGTGTTTGCGCAGACGTGCGCGCTGCACCAACCAGGGCACCGTAGGGCACCATGGAGCAACGTAGAGCTAAGTTGCTTAAATGCAGCCACACCCCCTAGCCTGTCTAGACAGTATTAAAATAAAAGAATGACAAGGTTCGAACCCAGGACCCTGTGCATCATAATAAAAGTACAGAACCACTAAGCCATGACAACATAGGGGAAGCAGCCACTATTAACATTCATAAACTTATGAATGGTAGTTTAACCATTACTAAGCAGGTCTGCAGTCAGCTGAGAATTTTACAAAATGGCCAATCACAAAAAAGTGCGGGAAATGCAGCATATTTAAGCCCCATAGGTGGGAATACTCGCTATAACTGATTGTAGCTTACATTTGCAGTCAGAATGGCAGGTGCATGAGAGGATTCATGCTTCCGAGTGCAATGTTGGTGCATCGAGGAGTCCAAATACATGGTTAGGCTCCTTGTCCACGGTCACGAGTCAAGACTCCTGCAGGGCCAGTTCCATGGGACGGAGTACAAGGCAGAGGCTTGGAACCGGTTAGCTCGTGACCTCACCAGTGCCACAGGCATTCCCTGGACTGGTGAGCAGGTCCATCACCACCATGCAGACCTGAAGAGACAAAAGCAGGACTGCCTGAACCAGTGGATACAGGAGGCCCATGGGATGCAGAATGCCCCACAACTGAGTATGTAGCCATGGAATGCAGTATGTAAGAATTGATAATGGAGTATGTATAACGGATAGGTATGTCTCAATATCCCTTCATTTACTTTACAGCTGCAGGTGACCGTGCTACGAATCAGCAAGCCTATGCTGATAGGCTGCTAAGGCTGCGCAACCAGGCAGGTTAGTGATTATTCTGCATGTATTGTTATATAAAATATGGGAGAGAGCATGAAAGAAAGTGTTGTAGTCCAATAAAACAGCCATAGAATTGCCTGAATAAGACCTCTGCATGTACTGCCAGATAAAAACATCAGAGAGGCAGAAAAAGAGTGTAGTAACCCATTAAGAAAGGTAACAGATGTCTGGAATAATATCTCTGCAGGCACTGTCATATAATATAAGTGAGTGAGCCTGAAAAAAGATTGTTCTAACCTATTAATAAAGGTATAATATGTCTTGAACATGTCTACCGTAAACACCGTTAAAACAAATAAAGGAGTGAGCCTGTGGAAAAGTGTGCAATGTCATTAATAAAGGTCTAAAACCCAGAGTGTGTCTGTGTCACAGAGTCTGAAATGTTGTTGTACCCTTGCATTATACAAACAGTACTGTTTGAAAATGTGCTGGCAACCTAGAGTTATGCAGTCCCATATAAAGTGGGTGATGGAAGTGCTAGTAGCTGTGAAACATATATAAAGGCCACAATAGTCAGTTACTGGCTGGCATGAATATGAAAACCTGGCACACATGTAGCATGTAATTATTCACAAGAAATGTGAGTATGTGTTAAAAAATGCAGGGTTCTGTACAAATCGAAGTGAAAATGTCATGTGAAAACATCCCAGATATGCAGATAAAGAAATATAAATGCAAATAAGAATTATGTAGCAGTAACACCTGCATCCTGGACAGTTAGTATGTCAGATATAGGTCAGGCATATATTGAACTAGCCAAACCTATGACCCAACCTAATGTATGGTGGCAAGTGTAATAATACAGGTAGGGGATATACACTTGCAGTCACTGGGAATGTAGTGTAGACTAAAAGGTCATTATAAGATGTTAACTGAGGTTTTTTCTACACCCTACCGTATGTGCATAAATCATGCAATTCCACACCTCAATGGGTATGTGTAACCTTAAATATTTGTTGGGACATATGTCCTATTGTTTTATAAATATTTGCATTGATGTTGATGCATGTCACCTGTTCAAACACCACGTTCATGGTGGCCTGTTGCTACCAAACATCCCTGCATGCTGTTGGAATATCCACTGTCATTCAATATATGCATGTGTTATGCTTGCTGTTCAACTGTTGGAACCTTGGTGTGTTGGGTTAATGGGAATATTACTGCATGCTGTTACAACTAATCTGGAATGCTGTTGTTTATTTTGTAATTAAACACACCTAATTACAGAAGGTATGGGAAGGCTGGTCCCAGCGGACCCACCTGTCCCTCCTCAGTTGGCGAGTGCACCTGGCACCAGCAGCTCCGGTGCCCAGCCCAGGCTCCCCTCCTCCGTTGGTCCTGTGCCACCTTCGGGTGGAAGTGCTGCAGGGGATGGGGCTCATCCCCCCCGTGCAAGCATGGGTGGAGAAGGGCCACCTGTCACCCTTCGAAGGGTCCGGGCTGTGGTGCGTAAAGAGATCCAGCGTTCAGTCACTGATCCCCTACGCCAGCTTGCGGCGAGAGTGGCGCGTCTCTTGGGTGAGCCTGCCCATCCTACTCAGCCCCCAGCACAGCCACCCTCGGGGCTGTGAAGTTGCAGTGGTGACTGCCCATGGGTGGGGATCTCAGTTCCACTGTTACCATCTGTGGGCTCATAGGCTTGCAATTTCCAAACAACCTTCCCCGTCAATTGTGTTCACCCACCCCATGTGTCAAACTCTGCCCCTGTATGCGCCTTGTTTGTCTTGTCTGTTTACCTCCCCAACCTACCTCCCCAAATATACCTACATCCTCTACCTCACATTCCACTCTCACCTGAAAAAAAATAAAAAAAAGGGCAATCTGTTCCCACAAAAACATTACGCCCCATACATAGCTGCCCAATTCGCACACATGTCTGCTGGACATGTAAACTGATAATTCTAATTGGCAGTACAACATATTTTGTTGTCCTCATCCCTCTCTCAGGGGTGGAAGGTTTCAAATGCCACACCAAATTTCATACATATGCACAGCTGTTGCTGGTAAAGAAATGGGCAGCTATAAACCATCCCTGCACCCATCCTGCACATCCTGAGCTGGTTTCCCTACTGTCTTTCCCTCTTTGTGCCCCCTTTTTCACCACTTTCCTATCTCCCCATTTTATTTTCTTTAAAAGAAATTAGCGCGGTGGTTAGCGGGAGTAAGCACTTTTAAGCAGTAGTTAGCGGGGGTGTGTGGGTGAGAACTTGTGTGTGCTTAGCTAAGTATTGCTAAGCATCGCGCAAACCCACGCAAACCCGTGCAAACCCGCTTACAACTGCTTAAAAGTGCCTTAGTCACTCTGTATGACAAGGCCCTTGTACTGCTCAGCAGCAAAATAAAATACCTTTGTCAGTCTCGTACCCGGGACCTTGGACTCACCAGTCTGCATTAAGTACCACTACACCACAGCAGATATACAATACCTAAGTGCTGAAAGCAATATATCATGCATTACCATGAGTGAATGTAAAGGGAAAATAGGAATGGCATAACACAAATCTTGTTCTGTGGGCCTTAACCAGCAGGTGTTGTGGAATTGCATGACATGACTGTGAAAAGAGAATCAGCCATGCTAGTAGGGAATAAGGTTACAGTAGCACCTTACAAACCCCACACAGTATCAGAGCAGGATAAACAGCGGCATATTTGCATAGGTCACAGGCCAGACCTCCCAACAGTGACTGCTCTACAATGATGAACCTGATTTGTAAACAAATGTTAGCTGTGCCCCTCTGACTCCCTGTGAAATGTACTAACAGTAGGCAGAAAGGTGTTGAATCTCACTTAATGACAAATGTCAATAAGTGAGAGTAGACACCGCTTGCACATCAGAAAAGGTGTAGTAATACATATGCCCTGAATCCCCCAAAGTCTGAACTGCAAAATGTCTGAAATATATCACAGGTGTATCCCAGTTATATGTACCTTTCCCTGAGGCTGTTCAAATATATATGTGAGGGTATCTGAGGCCTGGAAGAGTCAGAAACACACAGGCATATCAGCTTGTCTGCTGTTACACACTCTGCAAATAGCTGTAGAATGAATCCCACAAGCATACCCTTATGTAGAAGTACAACACAGAAATATGAAATGATGTAGCCATGTACTGCTAGCAACCACCTGTGACAATGCCATTGTTCAGGTGCTGAAAAGACTGCTGTGGTGTACAGTCAAAGAATACTAGGCTGACCTCTGTCTACCATCTGGATATGTCCACAGGTGGGAGCTACTCAGACAGACTACTAACCTTCATAGACTTACAGGTATACAGCAACTCTGCATGTTCAGTAAGATAAACATCACACAATAATAAATAATGCACTCTGCACTTCTGCACCCCTACCTGAAGGTACTATATACCCATGTAGTCAGGCACAATCAAGGGTGTAGGTAGGCATACACAGTAGTGAAATATGTCCAGTTGTCCTGAGCAGACTGTGCTAATGTCAACACAAACAAACCACAAACTGTTCAGAAGTAAGTAACATACTAATGACAGTGTAGCAGTTCACAAGCAGTTCACAAACAGTGCATGTGCCTGATATTCATAACTGGTAGTACTACACACTTAGTTGTCCTCACCCCTCTCTCGGGGTGGAAGATTTCAAATATCCCTCCTAATGTATTGCATATGCACAGCTGTTGTTTGTAAAGAAATGGGCAGCTATGGACCCTCTCCACACCCATCCAGTACATCCTGAGACAGTTTCCCTACTGTCTTCCCCTCTTTGTGCACCCTTTATCACCACATTCCTATCTCCCCATTTACTTTTCTGTCAAAGAAATGAGCACAGGGGTTAGCGGGATTGCGCACTTGTAAACAGTAGTAAGCAGGTTTGCACCAGTGTGCGCATGTGTGTGCTTAGGTTAGCAAGATATGATGAGCTAAGCCAAGCTTGGCTTAGTATTGCTAAAATAAAATCAGCTAAGCTAAGCTTAGCTTAGCATCGCTAAGTGTCGTGCAACCCCGCACAAACCCACTTACAACTGCTTAAAAGTGCCTTAATCACTCTGCATGACAAGGCCCTTGTACTGCTCAGCAGCAAAATAAAAAACCTTGTCAGTCTCAAACCCGGGACCTTGGACTCACCAGTCTGCATGAAGTACCACTACACCACAGCAGATATACAATAACTTGGTGCTGAAAGAAATATAACATGCATTAAAATGAGTGAATTTAAAGGGAAAATAGGACAGCCATAGGAATACATTGCAATAACTACTGTTGTATGCCAGTTAATTCTCTAATTGGAAAAGAAAGTACATACACCCATGTGTCCAGTGTTAGCATTAGGAGGTGTGAGTAAACCTACACACTGAGAAGAGTGTACTGGAAGAAGCAACAGTCAGGTTTCAGTATAACATGCATTTCACTGGCTACAACCCAGCTTCAGATATGAGACATATACCAACCTTCTGACTGAGACAACAGTGTCCACAGCAAACAAGCATGGTCCCCACCTTGCAAAACTGAAAGGGCCATGCCTACCTAACCTATCATTTTATAGCAGTGTCCTGAAATCACAGTGAGAACTGCAATTACCACACAGCAGGCTGCATGCAATTACTAAATGGTGGGCACCAATTGGTGCAGAGGCCATCACATGCACATGTGCAGATTCCTAGAAAAGCAGACTGTATCTGCTGTCCACCCATGCAATAATATCATTGCAACAACTGGGAGAGAGAGAGCACGAGCAAGAGAGCCAGACAGAGACAGACAGACACAAACAGGCAGAAGGAGACAGACTCTGAAAACAAACAGCAACACACAGAGGAAACAAAACCAAAAAAAAAAAATAAAAACTAAAAATAAAAAATAAAAAAACAACACCTACAACAGACGGAGGTGAGGAATACAAAGGTAAGGTGTGTAACAGATATGTATTTGGTGACATCCGAAAGATGTGTCTGAAGGGTACTCTACATACTGTGAATCATCCATAAGTGGCAGCAGTCCGCATCTATATGTACATGCACATTTGCATAGGGCAAGAGACATACTGCAACTGTTAGTGAAGGCTGGACATAAGTATGTTGTTGAAGGCTGCTATGTGCACATATGTATGTAGGTTGTAGTGTGTGGCAAGCAGTGCCAGTATATGTCATGTGGTGTTAAACTCTGTGGGACTGAGCTACAGGCAGTGAGGCCTGCAACAGCTATATGGCCTGAGGGCAGTAGAATGCATTATGCACAACATTGTGCAATAGTATTACATAACCATATGTCTCACAACTGTTGCATAATTGACATCCCCACCATGAATTGTGGGCAGTATATGTGCCTATATGTGCAAATATATGTACAGCAATGGATGTTTACATGTATGTGTATATATACATGTATATATACATAGGTTCGTAGGCTCATAGGTTGGTACTGGGCTATCTGCCCGAAGGGATATATTAGCCCAGCCACATTGTGTGGTATTCACGGCCCCTTTAGTAGTTCCTTAGACCCTTGTACTAGCAGCTAGTACCCTTGGCCCCTATCTAGTAGTGCTGTTGGTGTGATCCCCGGTGTGAACTTTCTGTTGCCCATCCACTCATCAAGGTTCCTCTTGAAGAGTGATAGTGAGGGGCTCTGTCTTATGTAGATTGGGACCCTGTTCCATAGTAAGGGAAGTCTCTGCGAAGGGAATCTATCTCTCCAGCACGTTCTATTCATTGCTGTGTCGAGGTTTATATCCCTAGAGCGTGTAGCTTGAGTAGATTTGGTTTTGCTAAGATGGAGCATGTTCAACAATTCTGGGTTGGACATGGCTCTGTACGTTAGACAGAGATTGCCTCTGAGAAAGCGGTATGCAACAGAGAACAGGCTTAGCTTTTTCAATCGTGCTGCATAGAGCAACTGTTTGAGGCCAGTAATCCTCTTGGTTAGGTACATTTGTGGTCTCTCCAGCTGCTGGAGATGTCTAGCCAGGTACATTCCAATTGGTGCATTGTACTCAATAATGGGTCTGATGAGGGAAGAGTAGAGGGGCACCATTACATCCTTAGATCTTGATGCGAGCCCTTTCGTGATCAGATGGGTCACACAAAAGGATTTTCTAACCACTTTGGCAACATGGTTATCAAAGAAAAGCTGACTATCTACTTGGGTCCCTAGATCCCTTATTTCTTCTTTAGATTTCAGGGGATTACCTCCTATGTTGTAGTTTGCGGGTACTCTGTTTTTTCCAAAAGGGATTACTACGCATTTTTTTGCATTTAGCTTGGGACCATGGCTTTGACACCATGCATCAGTCTCATTTAGGCCCTTCTGGAGGATCTCCATATCGGCTGGAGACTCTATTATAGCACCCAGTTTGCAGTCGTCTGCAAACTTAGTCAGCCACAGCCCTTCCGTGCTTGCCTGTACTTCTGAGAAGTATATGCCAAACAGGAGGGGCCTCGGGCAGAGCCCTGAGGCACACTAATCATTACTGGTCTGGATTCGGACATAGATCCCGCTACTCTTACTTTATGGGATCTGTCTGAGAGCCAGTTTGCAATCCATCTTGTAACGTAAGGGTTTATGCCCAGGCTGGTGAGCTTATCAATAATACCTGAATGGGGAATGGTGTCAAATGCTTTAGCAAGGTCAAGGTAAGCCGTGTGCACCTCCTTTCCCTTATCTATAGCCTGAGTAACTGTTTCAAAGAAATCCACCAGGTTCAGGAGGCATGATCTGCCCTTGACGAAGCCGAACTGTGTGGGGTCCAGCGACTGGAGGTTCCCAATCGCTCCATTTATGAGTTTCATAATGATTCACTCCATAGCCTTACAGATCAGACTGGTCAGGCTTATTGGTCGGTAGTTCCCAGAGTCAGTTGTGGCCCCACTCTTGTGTAGCGGGACCACCATTGCCGTGTGCCATTCTATGGGCACATATCCTGTGGAGAGGCTGAGACTGAACAGGGTATTAAGATGCGGGGTTAATTCCTATTGGCAAGATATGACACAGCCTGGGACACCATCTGGTCCCATGGAGGCAGTGTTTTTAGCTTTAGATAGAGCCTTGTTAACCAATGTATCAGTAATAATTGGACTTACACAATCCTCTAGAATGGTTATAGGCCTTGTAGGTGGTGGTGGTGGGGGGGGGGGATTTGCACTGAACCTGTCAGCCAAGATGTTGGCAATGTCAGAAGAGTCAGTGTATTTTGTTCCATTTTGTACTAGCTCAGAACAGACCTGAGCGTTGCCATTTAGATTTTTGACATAGCCATAGAAGGCCTTATGGTTATCCTTGGCATCCTTGGCAACTTTCTTTTCAAAATTCGCTTTAGTTGACTTGATGAGGGCCCTCGATTTCTTACTGAATTGCTGATCAGGAATGATTTTTCTACTTGAGATTTGTCTTTTTTTTTGTATGTCTCCTCTTTTTATTGTAAAGTTTGTTTATGGCCGGGGTCCACCAGACTGTTTTCTTCTTGCTTGAGGAAGGAGTCTTGGTTTTATTTGGGATAGCACAGTCCATGCAATCCTGAAGATGCATATAGAGTGCCTTGGTGTAGGATTCCGCATCCTGGATATCATTATCCTTCTGCAAGGGAATAATGAAGCTTTCCACTTCGGATGCAAGTAGTTTGAAGTTTGCTTTGGAAAGGTTTTTGACTATGGTTTCTTTGATTGGGGGAGGTGGAGTGAGGATGTCCAGGGTTATCAGTTTGTGGTCGGATCTGACCAAGGAGGGGGTGATAATGGGTGTGGTACAATGGGAGCCCATATTTGTGATGATTAAATCCAATATGTTGTCCCCTCTAGTGGGGGAACATATTAGTTGTTCAAGGGCATTTGAATTTATAAATTCTATGAATCGCTGAGCATAGGAGTTGGAACATTGGTAGTTCGCCCAGTCTATACCAGAGTAGTTGAAATCACCCAAGATTATGATGTTGGGTAGGACCTTTATATTTTCCAATGTATCAAGGAATGCAGAGTGAGCATCTTGGGACATGGTGGGTGATCTATAACTGGCTACGACTTGAAATGTGGTTTTGCCTGCTGATAGTTGCTCATGGATGATCTCTGGGGCATCATGCTGCGCTACTAACCTGGAGATATGGGTATCCTTGATGAATATGGATACACCTCCTCCCTTTGTACTGTGATCCGGTAATTATATGTGTGTATAGATATATATATATATATATATATATATATATATATATATATATATATATAGATATATATATATATATATATATATATATATATATGGATATATATGGATATATATATATATATATATATATATATATATATATGGATATGTATATCTATATATATATATATATATATATATATATATAGATATATATATACATATATATATATATATATATATATATATATATATATATATATATATATATATATATATATGTATATATATATATATATGGATAGATATGGATAGATACGGATAGATATATATATATATATATATATATATATATATATATATATATATATATATATATATATATATATATATATATATATATATATATATATATCTTGGAGAGAGAGAGTGAGGGAGACACGGGGTCATATGTACTGCAACAGGTGCCTATTGTCCAAGGCATGGACTGAACACTAGTGCTGATACTGCAGTGCCATACTCCATTCCAAAACACCTTACACAGTAACTGCCACATATGTGGTAGCCTGCCTAACACTGAATTTGTCAGAAGGGTACACGGGACACAGGTGGACAGTAGGCTTCCCTTTGATATTCACAGTGACAACAGTAGTAATGTAATCTGTCTACATGGTACGTGTCATCACAAAAGGTGTGTCATCTAGGGAAATATAGGTTGGTGTTCCCCTCTACTCATCACAATGCCCCATGTGGTATGTACCTCACATGACAGCTACAGCAAGTGGAAAGGCAACAGACATACCTAACAAAGAGTAATACTGCCCTCAAACACATGCCCTATGCAGACTGACTCACAAACCACAGCTAGAGTGCGTTGCATACTGGCCACCCAGAGGTTACCACTGCCGGACATCCAGAGGTATCTCACACCAACAGCAGTAGGCCAATCACCATGACAACACCTCACAATCCCTCTGGGCTACATGACCTAGGGCCCTAATCCTTGTCACCTCACTAAGCAGCACATGCTGGAGGTAGAGTTTCCTATCCACAAATATGCCATACTCTGGACTAAACCACCCAGCATGAACAAACAAGGCTCCTCATTAGCAGATGTCATACATATCCCTGATGATTGTTTTGGAGAAAGGTAATATGCCGTGGAGTCATCTCTGTGTATCCAGTTGACAGGAGCAAGTGAAATCACATTACATGCATGTCAAAGGCCAGGGTAGTATATGACTAGGCTGCTCTAGGCCCTAGAGCCAATAGTGTATTACCTACTTATGACACAATACACACACACACATGTACTCAGTGCAATACCTGCTATGTGAGGCGGAATGCGTGTGACAGTGACTGTGTGCAAGGCTTGTAAAGGTGTGATAGCTTAGTGTGAGGTTGTGTCTGTCATGGTAGTTTGTGTCCTAGGTGTGAGGCCGGTGAAAGATGTGTCAGTTATTGGGATGCAGACAAAGTAGGATGACATATGTTGTGACATAGTTCCTTGTGTATGACTGTGGTGTGCCAATGTAGGCTGAAGCAATATATGTATGCTCAGTACGTGGTACTGCTGGTGACTCCAGCTCACATATGAACTGTTGTACTACCTCAAGCTGTTGGCCTAAACAGCACAGTATGGTGTATGTTCACAGTCCCTGGTAACACTGTCTTGTTTGTTTCCTGTAGTCTGCACAGATGACATACCACAGGCATAGGTATCTGTAAGTAGCGGCACACAGTACTACAAGGTACACAGGTAATGCTCATCTGTGTTGGCATACATCTGTGTGTTGTATGTATGTCTGATGTGTGTTTAATGATGCCTGTACCATGCCCACAATGACATGTGTGTTACAGAGTATGTGTGTGAACCTAGCAACATGTATACTCTGTTACAGCAGTATGCCAGCTATATTAACAACTGTGCACATATGTTAGGTAGGGGTATGGCATCAAATACTAGGGTGGTTTACCGGTAACACTGTAAATGTACATGACATTCATTGCATTGGATAACATATTTCTTCATGCATTAGCTTGATATATACCCCCAGGGTGAGGTTGTGCATTGTATCCCAAACAGTGTGCTGAGTACTGGTGTATACTGGTGTGTTATATGGAGTGTTGCAGGCACTGTCAACCAGTTGTGGGCTGAGCACTGATATGTGGTATTGAATGTGTGTATCCTCTGATAGACAGATAGATGCTATATATGGCAGTTAAGTGATATTTGTACTTCATAATATTAAGTGTGCCACATGACATGCTCACACATATTGTTTAATTGTCTTCCAGGGTTATGGCTCATCAACGTAACCCATCCTATTCAGCTGTGGAGGAGCAGGAAATACAGAACAGCCTGGTGCAGCACTATAAACTGATTTTTCCTGGGCCAGCCAGCACCAGCATGACCGTTCTGCACTGTGGTACAACCTTGTTCGCCAGGTAAATGACATAGGCATACATAACCGGACATATGAGCAGGTACGCCATCACTGCAGTGATTTAATTGGACATGTCCAGCGGCGTGCATCTGATATCCATAGGCAACAGCTTGCCACAAGTGGTGGGGCGGCCATACATCCCCCCCTCACCAGAGTGGAGAATCTGCTCCCAAGCGTGGTGGCTCCTGGCCTAGAGCAGCAACAGAGTCACACATGTGTCATCATGGAGGCCGGAGCCACCCAGCAGGATGACATGGACTGTGCAGGTAATACGCCCTAGCTGTAGACTACCGTTACCTGTACGGTTAGAATATGCATATGTGAGATGTGTACTGTGTGTTTAGCAGTTGTGCTGCCTAATCTGTGCAATACTGATATTTGGAATAGTATCCGTACACCTGTGACTGTTGACTGTTGTTCCACTGTCATTTAGCACACTCACAGTAGTAATACCACAGTTGTGGCCACTGACAAACTGTGTCATATTCTTCTAGGTCCCTCTGGTGTGACAGCAAGGCAGACAATACATACTGGTGAGTGTGTTAACACTTTAATATTGGTAATGAAATGTGCATGTCATAGGTGAGGTGTAGGCCGTGTACATGTAACACACCTACGCATAATGCATGCTGTGCATGTTTGCTGTGAGACATCAATCATCTCAGTAAAGTCAGTAGCTGCCTCAATCACATGCAATGCACAGTGCGGCAGACACAATTGTGGCAACACTGTACTGCACATTGGATATGCATAGTTGCTACAGCTGTATACAACAGAACACGTTTATCATACGCAGTACACAAAAACATGCTACATTTGTCATTACCACACACCCACTGTAAGGTCACACTTCAGTATCCCACATGTCATGCACACACACACATGATGTACCTCAGGGGTAGAGGCCTATCATGGGGCTGTGCAACACTCTGCAACACATACAGTCATGTTAGGCAATGCTCCCTATTGGGCACCTCACACACCCATGTACAAGGTGGCTGTGTAATTGTGAATGTAGCCATGGCACTGCAGTTCAGGTACAGCATGCTAGGCGGTGGTCTTGCACATATTATTAGCTGTGAGTGACCACAAGATGCATGTTGATGATGGCACAGGGTACTACACCCGATCCAGTTACAGTGACCATAGTACTACTCATATCAGTCATTGTTTTGCACCTCAGTGTTGTGTGTGTGTGCACACATATGCACCTATACACAATATGCATAGCATGTTGTCTCTGTGCTTACATATTCCAGTATGCACAATATGCACAGCAGTCATCATCCACACAAAGTGTCACATATATGTCCTGGAATGCCAGTGGGTGTATAGGTCACTTGACACACATTGGGTATGTGTGGTGTTTAATGTTGCAGTCATGTAGCATGCCATGCCATGTCTGGCACCCACATATCTGCAATATGTCCCACACTCACCATAACCACTGTACACTGGCCATGTTGAGCATTGGGATTCCTTCACGTCAACATGGACCGCACATCCCATGTGTGTACATAGCATGCATGTGCTACACCCGTGCCCAGTATTATCTGCTATGGACACAGACACTGCACTCAGACATGGATATCTATGTGTCACACAGATAACACATGCAGCCATAGCATGTATACTTGTGAGTGATGGTGCACAGGCCATTGCAGAGCTGATAATACCTGCACAGCAATGTTGTGTCCATGTACACATTGTGTTCCAGGGAGTAGCCAGTCACTGAACAGCTACACAGGTGCATCAAAGCCATGTATACTGCCATTTAATAGGGGAGTCTACACTTGCACTGCATGGTCTTGTGCAACACATAGTCTGCATGCTGACACATGTGTGGTGACTGTCTACTTTGTGATACTGACACCCACCTTCACCCACTATAGAGTATGTGTTGGATTGCTGGTATGTGTGTGTATGTGCTGTAGTGAGGTGTGTATGGTTGTTCCTGTGTGCATGTGTGCATGTGTTCATGTGTGCATGTGTGCATGTGTGCATGTGTTCATGTAATCATGTGTTCATGTGTACATGTGCAGACCGTAATGTGTGTTTCTTGTCTTTCTCTCACAGGTGCTGAGTTAGGGGTTGGCCAAAGCAGCAGGCAACCTAAAGCCACTGCCACGAATAGTGGTGATGATGACACATGTATATTGGCACAGCAAGATTTGACAGGGTCTGTCACTGGTCCGCCAATTGACAGTACACAGCGTTCAACCCCATCTATGCACGCATTCATACTGTCAATCCATCCCTCACCACCAATGGCCATAGGCGAGGGGCAGCATACAGTTGACATTGACCAGGAGAGCGTGGTAGCCATGGCACTTGCATCCCCTCATAGCAGCCATAGCTGTAGACCTGGAATGGTACCACATAGGCAGAGGTCCAGAGGTTCTCGGGGGAGCACCACTGGTCGTATTGCCCCTGGCAGGTGTGCCCTCACAGGCCTGATGATGACCAGTATGTTCTGGGTTTTAATGCAGGCTCAGGCACATATGGAACGGTACACCAGGCAGGGACTTAGGGTGCAGAGGGCACATTACACCGCTATTAATGACAGCATCCGTGACCTTGCCGGTGCCATCTGGACTTACACCAAGGTCATTGATAGACGTTGGGGGGTGACATTAGATGCCCTCCACAACATGTCTTCCATGAGCCAGGACCGTGCAGGATGGTTGTGACATCGACATGGATGCATGCCAGCAACAGCTGGCAGTGGTCACAGACGGCCCACAGTTCACAGCCACTCCCGTAGTGGCAGTACCAGCCCCAGCAATGCTGGGGCTGGCCTGTCCATTGACCATCCCAGTAGACCATGTGCATGTGGCTCTGGCCAGTCCCAGCAGGGTCATGGGTCCAGTCATCATACCTCTGACTCTGACGACAGTACCCAGTCAGGGTTGGTATCCGATACTGTCCATAGCACCCCTGCCAGGCACAGATACTGTGTCCATGGCTGGAGACAGTGATCTGTACAGCCTAGCAGGTACAGTCTGTGGCTGTCCCAAAAACTACCATATATGGCAGCCTAATGGTGGAGCTGTGTGCATGCAGACACACACACATTAACCAAACAACTAGGGCTCACACATACACACACACATTACATCAACATTGGCCCATGCTGTACTGTTGTCCCTCACACACACACACACACACACACACACACACACACACACACACACACACACAGACATGTCAATTGGATGGGTCAATGTCAGGCTCTGGCAAACAACATAACGCCCTGTACATATGATGATACCTGTGTCACCTCCTGTCATCTGCATCATTGACGGAGGGACAGGCTAATATGGTGCTGATGCACAGAGTGACACTATAGCAGTGTAGCAATAATAGCAAGTTTTCAACAAGGAAGTGTAAGAACATCCTTGTAGGTATATCTGAGCGGACATTATGCATCAAAGCTCTAATTGTCAATGTAGCATTGTTTACACCACTGTTAGGTCTGAGTATGTATTGTCCACCCATGTGCCACTTGGCTGAAGTGTAATGTGTTGCCAGCATGTGTTAGTGAGTGTACAGTACGTGTGTGATGTGTGCAGTACAGATTAGCAAGTGTACATCTGTGAACATGGTGGGTGCGCACTGTCTGCATGTACATGCATAGTGGACACATGGGATGTGTGGCATACCCTGTCGTACACATTGTTAACATCTCATAGTATCTTTCAATGGCCAGTATTCATTCTACTACAGTTATGTACTAACATGGGTAGACGTGTGTATGACATGGGTTGACACTATGCTATGGGTGATATCATTAATATCTGTCAATGATTTGTGGTCAGGTAGTATACACAACCTCAACAGCATGGCTTTAAGCAAACATTGGATGATGTCCTGACAAATGACACACAGTAGTAGAGAACCCAGTGACAGTTGGATCCTTCCGGTGCTACACTATAACACTAACCAGTGGTAATGACCGCCACCCATTCCTGTGACCACACCTGTTTGGCATATAGCCCCCTTAGGTACATGCAGACACACTAGGGATATGTCCATCCAAATTTGGAAATGCATGGATTGGCCTACAATGCATTCCCTGGATGGGACGCATATCCTACACAAGGGTATCATACAGACAGATACCTGTTGCCTGATACATGCTGTATAGCAGTAAGCTGACTATGGCATAGTCATCCTCATGTACTATACATACTATCCCATCAGTATCACACAAGTGGTAGCCCTCAACATTTATGTTGGCTACCAATGTGTACATACAGCCTCATGTTATGTCATGTGTCCCTTGGTATCCACATATCCATAGGTATTGTGGAGTCCCAAGGTGTATCACATGAGACATTAGAGGCCTGACTGCATATCCACAAGGCAGTCGTACACCTATAAGGACTGTCCATTCTTGGCAGTCTTAGTTGTGTATGACCATGTCTGACATATATCCCAGGCATATACTCTCACTCACACTACTCTTAAGTAACTGTCATGGGTATGTGTGCCACAGATGTCCTTGGCCACAGAACATGACAGTGGACGGCCTTGTGACATACATACATATGTGACCTATGATCTGAGAAGCAGCGGCACAACCTGTCAATGGAAACAAATGTATACATTTAGTATGCAGGCTTCACACCTATGTACTGACTGAGGGGACATGTACACATATATATTTGCCACGCAGATACCTGATGTGTGCAATGCACTTACTGTTGTAATCATACTATGTCATACCATAGTAAAAGCAAAACCCACACTGCTTTGACCAACAGTGACACACACACACAGTCAGCATTTGCAGGATTCAAACCCCTACCTAGCTATGTTATGATACTAGAGAGCGATGCATTAACACAGCACACTATCTGCTTTACTGGGTGGCATCTCTTCTCCAGCTGTATTTGTAGGATGGTGACATCATCAGTCTTTCCAAAGAGGAATGTACCTCTTTTAGTGAGTTTTCCCAGTCTCCAAAAAGGGGACACCTCTCAAAGGAAACTGCACACATACACCCCCACTGTTGGGGGATTCAAACCCCTACCTAACTATGTTATGGTACTACAGGGAGATGCATTAACACTGTGCATTATTTGCTTTACTGGCTGCTATCTCTCCTCCTGCTGTATTTGTAGGATGGTGACATTATCAGAGTTTCCAAAGAGGAATGTACCTCTTTTAGTGAGTTTCCCCAGTCTCCAAAACTGCACACATACACACACACACACTCAATGTTTTTAGGATTCAAACCCCTACTTAACTATGTTATGATACTAGAAAAAGGCGCATTAACATGGCTCACTATTTGCTTTACTGGCTGGTTTTCCTTCTCCTGCTATATTTGTAGGATGGTGACATCATCAGACTTTTCAAAGAGGAATGTACCTCTTTTAGTGAGTTTTCCCAGTCTCCAGAAAGGCGATACCTAGGAAACTGCACACATACATACACACCCCCACACACACACTCACTGTTTGCAGGATTCCAACCCCTACCTAACTATGTTATGATACTACAGAGAGATGCATTAACATGACGCGCTATTTGTTTTACTGGCTGCTTTCCCTTCTCCTGCTGTATTTATAGGATGGTGACATCATCAGACTGGACATGGTGATGTGTGTACACTTTGTCTTCTGTCATTCCAGGAATGGTCCATGTGGGTCAGCAGGTGTCAACAACTTGAACAAGACATCAGAATCCTTACCTTGTGTGATCTGTCTGTGGGCACATTGACATTCCATCATATGTCAACACATATTTATGCACAGCTTGTTGGTTTTGTGGATACTACATGTGTCTGGGATGTTGATAAAGGGCTATTCAAAGTCTAGGTGACACATGTGTAGATGTGTTCATTGATGTATGTCCTGGGTGGCTGCTGTGCAAACAGTCTAGCATGTTTGGGAACCATGATCCGCACATGAAGATACCACAGTTGGTAGGGTTGTGTATATGTTAGCTTCCAATAGCTCTGTTTATGACTGCAACCATGATGGACTCCATGACTTTGCAGATCAGACTTCATAGGTGTACTGGACTTGACTTCCCATGGTGTGTTGTGCACCAACACTTCTGGGGAGTGCCATATGTAGCTGTGACACATTCAACGGTTCCACATCCTGTGTAGGGGGTGAGGCTCAGCTGACTGTTCAGGTGCATGATCTGTTTGTTTTGTATTTTGTGCATGACACATATTGGGAATCAATGTATTCCACCTGATGCCATGCTTTTGGGGGCAGCTGCTCATCCATTCTACATGTGATATCTCCTGGTATGATGATATGGACTATTGTCAGTGGGAGGTGGATATGTACATATGGGCCTGTCTGTCATGATGTCGGCATTGTCACTCAGGTACAGTTGGCCCTAACTCAGGACATATATGGGTGTACATTGCTATTTATGACATAGCTGAAGGAGGTGTCATGATTCAGTCTGGACTCCTTCTCAGCTACTCTTTACAAAACACCAACGAACATGAGCACTAATCCCTGTTATACTCTTTTACATGCTTAACACCCTACTGATCCTTTGTGATCAGGCTACAGAGTATGTCATGATAATATCCTGGCAAGTCCAGAGGTTGGTTTCGTGTGTACTCTCCATTTAAGCAGGTGGATATTGTGATACTGACACAATGTCACATCTGCCTCATGTACACAGACAACCCTCTCCTCCTCCCGACAAACTCAGATGTTTGTGTGAGATGCACCTATATAGACATACAGGGTGCTGAACTCTCTCGACCCATGACTGGCACAGTCTATCAGGTGATGAAGGTAACCACACACACCACATATCAGTCTCACATATCATCTAGCAACAGCACTCAATCCACATTGTCACACATAGACATACTTGGATGCTGTAAATGTACTCTACCTAAGCAGCAGAGACCTCCAAAGCAGACACACACACACCTGCTACCCCACTACAATACCCACATATCACATAGTTCACAATGTCAGTGTGCCACACAGTCACTGCCCTTCAGGCTAAACAACACACCTAATACACTTGTAATAGGCGACACTTATTGTCAGACACACTGACGTACCACTCAACAGCCCTAACAAGGGAATAGTCACTTTGGGCTGTCTGTTGGGTGCCAGGATCTGCCACATAACACAGGCAGTCAGGTCACTCCAAAGCAAGTACAGGACTGGCACCATCATTGTCCATGCTGGTGTGTATAACCTCAGACATTACTCCCTGGACCACATGACATGATACATGGAGGAACACTCTGATCATGTAGCCCAGGCCAGTATGACCCTGACCTTGTCTAGCATCTTCCACCCACCAATTATGATGTCACAGTAAATGGACACACATATCACATTTAACAGTTGCCTAACAAATTTGTTTAATTCATAGAGGATACAGTGTCTGTCAGCCTATGGTGACATGCTCTACATGCCACGTAGCTTCACTATGGACAGCTTGCACCTGCCATCCTTGGACTTTGGAATGCTGGCTAAGGCTCTTGCTACCACCATAGTGCCTTTTTTAAGCAGGGCTCAGAAGACAAACCCACCTCTATAGACATTACAGGTTAAATGAAACTAAGGGTAATGCTGCTCAACAACAGTCGTGTTAACCTCATATTGCGGCCACTCAGGACTCTCCTCAGTATGGAGGATAGTGATATCTGTGCACTGACGGATGCTTGCTTCAGGCTCGCTTATGCACACCAGCACTACCAGGTTATGTTTCATACCATGCTGTCTGACAACAAGCCTTGGAACAGACAACACAACTAGGGGGAGTATCCATATACATCACAGATACACACACCTCCGGGTTAGTAGCACTGCACAAAGCATCACAGACCATACATATACAACCACCATTGTGCAATACTGCCTTTCAGTTTGTTGCCTGCTACAGAACACACTCCCAAACTCAGGAACCACACTTGGCTTTTGTGGGAACTATGAAGAATATGAAGGTCTCCACAAACACCATTATATTGTGTGACTTCATATACACAAATATTGACTGGGGATACTACTCAAGCCCCGACACCCTCACCCAACAGTCACTACAATTTGTAGACTCATATGCTATGGCACAACCAGTCAGCACAGCCACAAGGAGGAATACATATTGGACCTGGTCATCACCAACATGGGGACTCTATGTTCCACAGCAGCGATATACCCATCATTGGTAAGGTCGGAACATACATGTATCTCACTGGACATACATATACCCTCCACACATCCAACCTGGGTAATCTTGGTGAACTTCTCATGAGCCAACATCTCACTTAACCGCAGCAAGGTGGTATCCTTCAGAGACCCTGAGACAGTGGCAAATATGGCTCACACTGCTGCATCCTTTACATACACATTCTATGGACACCTAGTGGACTGCATGGATTGTGCTATCCCAAATAATAACAGGAGTCACTACTCCAATGGCAGAGGACCTGTCTGGTAGACACTAGCCATTAATATGCTGTACAATGTCAGGAGGAAGCTACTACATGATAGAGCACAATCCCGGACTGAGAAGGCATCTGTAATCTGTACTAGCAGACAGCTACGGTCACTCATGAACTTTTCTAAGGGCCGCTTCTACCGGACAATTGCAACAGACACGTAGGACTATCACACAGCATTCCTAATTTATGTCAGGAACCTGGGAGGACACTCACTGATATGCTGTGAGTTACTACATACTGACTAAACCTACCCTGAACCAACTGGCATTGCCAACTTCCTGGCAGACAGGTTCAGTGCAGATGTCTCCCACCCATCCCTCCTAAGGAGCAACTATCCACCCAACAGAGTATAACCTCCCTGACATCACACAGTAGCAGGTGAGTGCTGCCCTCCCCAAAGTGTACATCACAGTATCAATGTGACCAGATGGTGTCTCAGCCTGCATCTTACACAAGCATCATGACAGACGTAACCCTCACATTACATCACTGTTCAATATCGGAGTTACCACAGGATATGTACCCAAGGAATGGCGTACAGCGACAGTGGTCCCACTCCACAGAGTTGGTGCCACAATGGACCACAGACAATATCGCCCTATAAGCCTAAGTAGCCTGTTCTGCATAGCTATGGAGTGTATTGTCATGGGACTCATACACATAGACATCGGGAACCTACGGACACTGTGTCCTACACATTTCAGCATTGTTGTGGGCAGATCTTACCTCCTGAACCTGTTTGTATTCTTTAAATGGCTAACAGGTCCATCAACATAGGGACGGCTGTCCACACAGTCTACCTGAACTTTGCAAAACCCTTCAACACAATAACCCACTGGGCCATTATGCATAGTCTCACCAGAGTCGATATGGACACATATCTCACACAATGGATTGATACCTGGATCAGGGATAGCACACACATGGTCAGACTTGCCGGTGCCATGTCTGACTATACACCAGTTACACATGGCATCCCACATGGCTTGGTCCTGGGACCTCTTTTGTTCAGTATATATTTGTCTGACATACAGGCTACTACAGGGGGAATATGGCTGAACATGTTTGTACTTGACTGCAAACTGGGTGCCATGATCAACTCTCCAGCTGCCACATGCATACTCAAACAGTGTCTCACAGAGATGGATGACTGGTTCCTGAGCCATGGCCTACAGCTAAATGGCATTAGTTGCATAGTCATCCCCTTTGGGAATAATAACATGTCCACACATTACCACATAGGTAGTACTCCATTACATACGGTAGGAGTTGTTAGGGGTTTGGGGACATGACATGTTCATACTGTCGCCTTTGACATTCATGTTGTCAAAGTGGTTGGACACACCTTCTATGTGGGCCACCTTATCCCATATGGTTTCACATCTAGCTCGAGTGAGGTCATTGTGCCCCTATACTCATCACATCCATGCTTGGTTAAAATGACACATTTGGGGTGTACCTTACCTGACACCTGCAGCAACTGTACTGACCATGGAAGTTCCTCACCAAGCAGATCTAGGGACTCACACAGATGCACTGCACAGTTCAGATGCAGTAACTCCAGCTCTACTCAGTCGCTTACCACCTACTCAGATATGATGTGTGCCTGTTGTTTACAGATATACCCAACCCAGAATTACTGGACATGTTCCACCTCAGGATATCCAACTCCCTTGGAGCTACACACTCCAGGGACGTATACCTCAGCACAGATGTTAATAGGACATTGTGGAGGGACATATTCTTATCCCAGAGGCTCCACTCACTCCAGAATGTAATCCCACTTTCACATAGGCAGAGCCACCCACTGACCACCTACTGGAGACATCTTGTGTGATCGTATGTTTACCCCTGGGATATCTTCTGTGTCCCTGCTAGACAGAGGCACACTAGCCTAAACGTACATGGGCTACCTTGTGTGACCTACTATTCACACACACACAGTGTAGTAATCTGACAGGGTTGCGAATGCCAAATACACTCTGGCTAGGCTTGTACATGCCCTAGGGCAGATAGCCTAGTATCGACCTCTGAACCTATGCTAATGTTCAAGATGCACAATGTTTATTGCTGAAACTGCTTGCAGGTCTTTATCATCTTTGCTTTACCAGTTTCTATGAACAACTTCGGTATCTGCAGAACATATTTGATTATGTCAGGGTTCCACTATATTATAGATGTGTCTGTTGTCATATAACTGTGTGCACAGGGTGGATTGCTGTATAGTGACAGGTTCCTGGGTTAACACATGCAACTGCCAGATATGCATGGCCCACTGCTGTACTCAGACATGGCCTAAGTGTGTGAACATACCCAGTTCTGCCATTCCATGTTTTGTTGCCTGACATTTGTCTCATTTATTCAAGTGTGTGAGCATGCCCAGTGTGACCTTTCAGTATGTTGCTATCTGAGGTCCACTACATTTGTTGGTGTGTGCGAACATGACTGATATTAACATTTATACAGTGTGTGTTGGAAGTCAGGTTCTGTTCTCACTGCAGGACTCACCTTTGTGTCATAACTCGACAAGGATTATGCTGTGCCTGCAGGGTTTCCATGAAATACTTTACATAGACTTATCAACATTCCTTCATACAGACTGACCACTGCAATACTGTAATGGTTTAGTGGTTCAGTACTTTGGCTATAGTGCACAGTATCCTGGGTTCGAGGCCCATCACTGCTTTATATTTTCATACTGAGCAGACCAGACTGCTTAAGGGCCAGTTAAGCAAATATGAGCATGTTGGCTTTTGTTCAGCTATGCCCTACTTAGACCAGGCTTGTCCGACATTGCTCAATATTCACCAACATTGCTGGACATTGCCCAATATTACTGAACATTAACCACAGTTGTGCTAGTTGGTGTGTGGGATTTTGTTTGCATATACTACATGGTGGTAAATGCTATTTAGCAGTGCTTTGTATTGCTTAACACATGGCAATCATGCCTTAGGTGGTGCTGCAGGGCTGCCTATGTCAGATGCACATACTAGACTCCCTGTACATGTTTGAAAGCAGGTAGTGTCAACTTAGGTATCCCTTTTACTATATGTGCGAGTCGGAGAGAGGTATCATTTCCAGAGTTCCTACTGAGCCAGTGTATGTGCTATGCATTGCCTCTTTGCCAAGGCCAAAGCATACTGGACATGCCTCCTTCTGCCTACTGGGGCAGGCTCAGGTTGTTCCTCCTCCGAGTCACACTCTGCCTGTGATGGCCTTGGCAATGGTGAGGGGCTGTCTGGCCCAGGCCTATGCTGGTCCTGCTGCAGCTGTTTTTGCAGGATCATATTATGTAGCATAGCACATACCATGGCAATTTGGGTACATGTAGTTGCTGAATACTGCAAAGCTCCACCAGATGTGTCCAGGCACCGGAACCGTGACTTGAGCAGCCCAAACACATGCTCTATTACATTACATGTTTGTGCGTGTGCCTCATTATGGCATTCCTGTTCAGGTGTGTGTGCGTTTCTGATGGGTATCATCATCCACGGCTCCAGTGCATGCATAGCCAGCATCCCCACTAGGTGACCATGTGGGATGTCCCCGTTGGCAAATGTCTGGTACAGCTGCATCAGATGCCAGATAGGGGAATCATGGTAGCTTCCAGGGCAGCCTGCACACACATTCAGTATTATGCCCTGGGCATCACACACAACCTGGCAGTTGATGGAGGGGAAGCCCTTGTGGTTGAAGTAGACCCTACCCCACTCACTGGCTGGTGCTTTGATGCGTATGTGCATGCAGTCTATTGCACCCACTACCTCAGGGTATTCTGCTATTTGCTGGAAGAGATGCATATTGCTGGCCAATACCTCACGGGAATTGGGGAAATATACATGATTACTGACATGTGCTGACATGGCATCCAGGAACTGGTGTAGCACCCTGGATGCTGATGCCTTTGATATCCCCATCATATCACCAGTTGGTCACTGGAAGGTACCTGTTGCTAATATTCTTAGGCCAACACATACCTTGGTTTCCACTGGGATGGGTTCCTCTCTGTTGGTTCTGTGTGTGAGGTGTGGCCTGCACAGCTCAACAATTTGCTGCAGGAGGTCTCTGTCCACTCTATAGCGCTCCACTATCTCCAGCTCATGTAGCCCCTGGTAGGTTACCCTGGGCCTGTACACTCTTCTCCGTCTCCTCACTGTGGGTTGTCCAGCAGCATTTCCATTGTCACCACCCTCAGCATGTTGCATATGTCACCTTATAAGAGCAATGGCAGCCCCTAACATTTCTTTGTCTCAGTAAAGCTTTTTCAGTTTTCACTTCTATTAGCTTACTGCAGTGTCTGTTGTGAGAAACATAATGGACTGTTGTTTGCAGAGTTTTAAGGGCTAGGCTGGGCTGGGCAAGTGTACTGCCTGTGTAATTGCCTGATTCTCATTGTTTTCACCTGCTAGCTCTGATAGTACTCCCTGGTAGCATCCTGCTATTTGTTGTGCTTCCTTTTTCCTTTCTGTTTCCTGAGGGGGGAGCGCCATGCACACAAGTGCAAACATGTGCACAGCAGATAACACGTGCGCACACATGCTTACGCGGAGTAAAACTTGCTTATTCGGGATAAAACGCACGCACACCAGCGCAAACGTGCTTACAACTCTTTAAACAACATTATACATGCTTACTCCAGCTTAAACGTGCGCATCACGCTTACATGCGCGCACTCTGTTTTACTCGGGTTTACACATGCGCACACACGCGCATACCCACTCAGCAAGAAACTTTGGTGTTATCCACGGCATACACCTTCCATTTCTTGCCTTTCCCTAGCCTACCTGTTGACACACCTCTTTCCATGATGTGTAAATGACAGCTGACACATGCCACTCTGCTCCAATGAGCTTCACTTCTTTCATACATACCCCCCTCATGATGTCACCTATCTTCTACTCTGTTACTCCCCATATCCTACTCCTACACTCCACTGACTGCGCTCATTTGCTATGTAAACTTGCGAGTCACTATCCTAATGCTCATTTACATAGGATTGCCTACTAATGTTTGGTTACATGTCTTAGACTGAGCTTCCTCCCTTGTCAACCTCTACATGGTGGCCATGTTGTCTTCAGCCTGCCATTCCCTTGCATTGTACATTGACAATTTCAATAAAATACACATTTGTGGGTTTTACTTTTTGGTATTCTGGGTTTTAGAGCGCAGCCCGTTTGCGCAGCGCTGCTCTACGCTTAAACATCAGAAATCGGCGAAAAAAAATTATTTTTATTTTCATATTGCATCAGGAAACATTTCACATGGCCGTATGTTTGGCCATTGGCATGCTTCTTGCACTGGATGCAACCTTTATTTGGAGCTGTTACGGCTCCGTTTTGCTATTTGCTGAATGGTACTCAGTTGTCAACTGAGTACATTTCTGCAAATAACACTGCTCTTACTCGGATAGGTTTGGGTTTCCTGAATCACAAATCTACCTCATTTGCATGCCTTTCACCTGCAATTGAGGTAATTTGCATATCCCAGACCTGTCCATGTAAGAGCCGTTTTAGGAGCTCTCTTACATGCCCCTGCAGGCTGTTCCTGGATTGCTCGTCGGACATGATGGCTGCATGGTGTCTTACTCTACTCTAAGACTCCATGCAAGCCTTCGTGAATCTGGCCCCAAATTATTACAAAGCATTTTAAAAACAATAATTTTACAATCTTCAAAAATAAAACAAAAATATATGCAATTTTAAATAATTATAACAGATTAGATATAATATAAAAACATTGGTTAAGAATTGATACAAGGTATATGACAGTCATTTAACATTTAGAAACAATTTAAACAGTTTGTAGAGAAATTAAAGATAAGTTATAGGAAGTGCAATACAAAGTGAAGAAAAAAAACAGGCATTTGGTTTAGCCCTAGTGATGTCTATGGCAGGAGGATGGATTTCCTAAGATCACTGAAACCACTGTGGGTTTTTAATTCAGTTATTTCATTTGCAGTTATTACAGTGTTGACTTGGCCAGTTAGGATCTGTTGAAATCAAGAAGAAACAGCTGAAGAGTAAGATAAAGTGAAAAAAAAAAGAAAAGAAAAGAAACATGTAAAAAATTAACCTGCATAAGTGGTGAGGCCATGTTTTGCAGGTTTTGGGGTGGATAAACAGGGAGACACTAAGGGTAAATAGGGAGACAATGGAACAGGGGTGGCTCATGCTATTGGACTGCCAGACTGCAGCCCCCTCAACTGTAAATTAAAAGAAATAAAAAGAAAAAGAAAAAAAGAAAAGAAAAAAAAATTTTAAATTCGCGGACTTCGTTGTTCGGACTGCTGCTGAGAGTCTGAAGCATGCGCAGATTGTTTCAGCAGCAGTCCTGATTGGGAAACATGAGGAACGGAGCTCCCAGAAGTCTATTCAGTTTTAAACTGCATAGACTGTCCTGGAACTCACTGGGAAAACACGTCAGAGTTGGACTGCAACATCAGCAGTCTGGAATTTGCTGCAGTCTCGTCGGGGGAAGATCACGCGGGTCTTTTTGTGCGCAGGGTCAAGATCTCGCGGGTCTGGATTTGCGCAGGGTTGGCACTTGCAGAGATCAGGGTTTGGATTTATTTATGGTGGTTTCACTTGGGGATTGGATTTATGGTGGAGTAGGACAAGATCTACTACAGGTAAGTGGGATTTGGATGTTGCTGTAAGTGTGTGTGTGTGTGTGTGTGTGTGTGTGTGTGTGTGTGTGTGTGTGTGTGTGTGTGTGTGTGTGTGTGTGCGTGTGTGTGTGTGTGTGTGTGTGTGTGTGTGTGTGTGTGTGTGTGTGTGTGTGTGTGTGTGTGTGTGTGTGTGTGTGTGTGTGTGTGTGTGTTTGATGAATGTATGGGTTCTTTAGGATTGATTTCCTGTGAGGCAGGGCTTATGATACATAATAGGCATTACTTTTACTGTAAGTTTGAAGCTGCAGTGGATTTACACAACCGCTCGCTTTCAGCCGACATCAGAATCTGCTGCCAAGTAGGCAGGCTGTGCAGTACAATAAAGAGAAGCAGACATGACAATATCAGCCTGTGTGCTTTACACTTGTGTGATGATGTCGAAGGATGGAGAAACCTGTACAAGAGGCCGTGATAAGATTGTAGCATTTAACGTGTAAAAGTACTCAGTGCAAATCTAGAATGGGAGAGTGTTACAAGGCATCGTGTGCATGAGAGTGGGAGAGCGTTACAAGGCATTGCGTGCATGTATATGATCTCTTACTACACAGACTATGGAATTGTGGAAGTTTATATATTTATTTGTTTTTATTAGCAGGGAAAGTCAGGCTGGGCAAAAAACAATTTTGTGGGGAGGCCTGGAGAAAAAAAGCTTTTATTATCTCTAGTTCTGCAAAGTATACCTCCAGAAAGGCAAAGAGTAACAACAACATTGCCCGATGGATCTAGGAATCTTACTATCTACATGGTTGGTGGTAGAAATTTTAATTTTTTGCTTACAGCTTCATACTGTTGTCACACACCAACCCAGTTCTCTTTAAAAAATGAATACATTTGAAATGGTGCCCTTACATGCTCAAGAAATACATACTTCATTTTCAGATGCTGACCAATACAATCACCACTACAGTCATAATAAACATTGTTTTTTGTAAAAATAATTAGATCTTTAAGTTAACTGTATATAAATGTGTGTTGTAGTTATTGTTTTTTTACTTTTAGGCATATGTTCTCCTCTTTAAGCCATGTTTTTAAGAGACGTCCAGAAGTGAATGTATGTGGCTACAAAGACCATGGTTGTTATGTTTCTGAGACATGTTCAGAATAGAAAGTATTCAAGTGAGTACAAAGAGTATGGCCAGCTACACAATTAAATGTATAACTGAGAAATACGGGAATAATTATATAGTCGTAAAGTCTGCATGCACCATGGGAATAGCTTGGTACAGAGCTGAAACAGAAAGAACTTTAAAATTATCATTGTACTATTCAAAAAGAACAGGTTAGGAAGCTCTTGCAGAACTCTTTTTTTTTTTACTGAAACACATTTCTTGCACAGATGGTAAATGAAAAAGCAAAGATGGGTTTGATAATGCAGTGGTAGTCAGTGAGGACTCTTACTTCATGGAAAGTCTGGAAGGCATACCTCTCAACTGTCCAGATTTTTGCCTCCTATTTTTAGTCCAGTCCTCATAAAATTTGTGGTTTTCTGGACAATCACTGAGGATTGAAGTCAGTGAATAATGACTATATTTGAGTTTCAGACTTAATATCCTATAGAAAATGCATGCTAACACAAGCAGTTTTCTAAGTTTGCAAGAGCAATATTTAAAATCTGGCCTGATTTTTGGGGCTTTGTACCCTCGTTATTTTAGGCTTTGTCCAGGTTTCTTGTACTTTGAAGCTGAGAAGTATGCCGGAAGGAGAATAACTGAAAGTCTGGAAGTATTGTAACCAAAGGTGCCTCATGGTACTGGTTGCTGGGTGTAGCCCTACTTTAGAAAATGCATTTTTTTTTACTTTTTTTCTTTTATATATTATTACATTTAAGCAATACCAATAACAGAACTTTGGTTATGCAATCACCCCTTATTACAGTACATCCTTCCTTTTGCAGAAGGCAGAAATTTCACAAAACTGCTTCTCATTGGGCTGCTCAATGAAACAGTGAGGAGCCACTTCTGCAGGTTAAGGCTGCCTCAGGTAACTACCTCAAACTGAGGCAGCCCGAGAAAGAAAGTGAAAGAATTAATGGATTATGCAGAAAAAAAACAGCATGGGAGCAAGTTTTTTTTTTCTCCTTTTTTGACAGCTAATCCTTCAGGTGCCAGTTATTTTGTATATTGGAAGGTAAACATTATAAGGGAGTGATGGTTTGTGTTTGTTTATGTAAACATGTAGGTATGTATGTATTTATGTGGGGGCACAGATGTTTTGAACTGTCTCATTTTTTAAAGAATGCCTACAATTTGCCTGATGTCAAAATTTTTGTTTTTTCTTTTGGCAAATGTGTGACATTGCTGTCACTAACTAATGGCATTCATTTGAGCTTCATACTTGATAGCCTTTAGCAAAAAGTATGCTAATTCTAAGTTGTTGTTGGTCTTTCGGCTTTTCCCAGTTAGAGGTTGCCATAGCGGAACTCCAGTCTGCTAATGATTGGCAGTAGATTTTCACAAACGTCAAGGTGCCAGCTCGACGTCCAACCTTCAACGAAGGCACGCCCATTTATGCATGTCTTTCGAGCGCCGATCCAACTGCAGGGAGGACATGCAGACTCCACACAGAAGGCACTCCCCACACTCCAGCTGAGAATCGAATGGGAGAACCTCTTGCTGTGAGGCAACAACGCTACCACTGCACCACCACAGATGAATGCTAATTCTAATTCTAGCAATGTCTAAGTATATAAGGACAACTTATGTCCCTGATTTTGGTTCTTTGTTACTAATTTTTTTTTTCTCCTTCATTTTTCTGATAAGAAGTTGCAAGGCAAGTGGAGGTAAAGGGATGGGGGGTTGATGTAGGCTGCGCATTGTATGCTGACAGCAGTGAGTTGAGAAGATCTCTCTTCAAAAAATCCTTAAAACAACATCTGTCCTCACAGTGGCTATGCTCCTGTGCTAGTTCCTCACACCACATAACTTAACTTTTTTTCTCCCACTACCACCTCCACTTCACTCCTTTTCCATCCTACCTACCTGTTTAATCCTTTCTATCTCCTGATTAATAATCCTTTGCTGCTTTTACTTGTACTAGTCAAATCAGTAGAGAGTCTTATTTATAACTGTATTGCCTAATTTTACTTTGTTAAAAACTTATTTCATTGTCAGCTCTTGTTGTAGTTGATAGATTTGTTGTTGTTTGTATAAATCACTATGGGGCTTTTCTCCCCAGGCCTCCACTGAAAATGGGCACGTTTTGGCCCAGTGGACCATCCCGGTAAACAAATGCAAATAAAATAAAAAAATAAATAAAATAAAGATACATTCCTGTATATCAGTTAATTTATATATTTATTTATTCATTTAGGTTCATAGGCTGATTTGATCAATCAAATTTGTGGAATGTACAGTGATGCAAGTAATTCTAATTGATGGTGGTCATGCCCAGTGGACCATCCCGGTAAACAAATGCAAATAAAATAAATAAAATAAAGATACATTCCTGTATGTCAGATAGTTTATATATTTATTTATTCTTTTAGGTTCATAGGTTCATTTGATCAGTCAAATCTGTGGAATGTACAGTGATGCAAGTGATTGTAATTAATGGTGGTCACGCGCGTGCGAGTGTGTGTGTGTGTGTGTGTGTGTGTGTGTGTGTGTGTGTGTGTGTGTGTGTGTTCTATGTATGGCTTTGTCCAGATTTCTTGCTCTGAAGTTGAGAGGTATGAGTGTCAGAGCCATCACTGTCAGCCAGAGACATTTCAAATTGTGACATACTTGTTGCACCCCACTCCCCATTGTAGTGGCTCTGGATGTGTCTAAGGAAGGCAAGGAGCAGTTATGCAGTGTAAGTGTGCAGTGTATTCCCCCATCCAAGGTAGACCACATGTACGACCGTGGCTTTTCATCAGTCCTTGATTTTGCAGAATGTTCTGGTTTTCTGTCATATTTTTATACTGTTGATTTATGCTTCTTGTTATTCAGGAAATGCATGCTGTCACAGTGCCCTGTTGCTCTGTTTAAGTAGCAATGATTTAATGACCATCAGGTAAGCTTGTCAGAGATTGTAAGATGCAAGTAAGCTTTAATAAGCATACTGTTAAAGAATTACCAGCATTGAAAGCCTTTTCGTTGTTGCCATGCCGAGAATATTTACATAACTAGATAATGTATAAGCCTTGGGTACTGAAATGCATATGACAGTATTTGTAATAAAAGGACAGGATTACAGTATTTTCAGAAGCTCATTACATTTGTTGGAGACTTGCAGTCATCTTTGCAGGCTTACCCGTAAACTAAACAGAATGCCAGTCTACCATGTGTGGTTCATAACTTGTGCAGGAATCCTTTAAGCAATTTATCTTGAGCTTGTTTCTTGTTTGCTGTTCATTTTTTACTTTGATCATGTCTTCCCCATGAAACAAGTAGATAGTTGTGTCAGGCAGCAGGTCTTTTTTGGATAAGAAACATTTTTACAAGTGGGGGTATCACAGAGATTGCTACTTTCAGCATGTTACTTGGTAATTTTATAAAACTGAATATAAGTTATAATTAGAACTGCAGTGCAAGGAGTAGTGGTTTGAGTTGAGTGCTGCTTGTTTTTTTATACTTGATTTTGACTGGCATTCCAGTAATGTATTTAAAAAGTAATTTATTTTTTCATGCCTCACAACCTATTTCCATCTGGATATTAAGTAAGTTGTCATGTAGCCAATACATTGAAATATTTTTTCTTCTACGCTTCATGTTGTCTTGATTGGACTCTCATAATGACTGTTTGGCACCCAGGGCAGCGTATTTAATTAAAGTTCCAGTTGTTGTGGTTTTGAGCATAGCTCCACCCCCTTTCTAGTTGGTCACACCCCTTCCCATTTGGCCCCACCCATTCAGCTGTCTCCTGCAGCCCTCCTTTAATTTGCAGTCACCAGCTGCCACTGCAATGGAATTATGGGTCACCATGGACTCTTTCATCAAGGGCTCCATCTCACGACTGGTCCTAATCCAGCAGGTATACATTTTCCTTGGCCATCAGGATCTTTTGATTTTGCTGGGTTCTCATCAGTATCAGCAGACAGGTGGGCTCAGTAATGTTGAGGAGTCTAATACATTAACATTTTTGTGACTAATATATGAAAGTGAAATACGTTTAAACAAAAACACTGTACTCTGAGATTATTAATACAGGTGAATTGATATTGGAAAGCAAATTAGAAGTTTTATGTGTGATAGTACGATTTTCTAGAGAAACAGTTACAAAGAATACCACTGCATTAATTCAGACATCCCAAATATATGTATGTATATATATATATATATATATGTATGTATATATATATATTTAATTACTGCTGGAATTATCTGAATATACGAGTCTCAAATATTTCTTTCTTCTTAATAATGCCAAACTGCATTCGAAATTATAATGAGTCATTTAATCATGCATTTCATTGTACACTAAAGAGTCATAACCTTTTCAGTGTGACACAATTTCCATCATGCAGTAACACATTATGACAATCTGTGAACACAGTACTGACTTTACATTTAAAAAAGATGCAACTTGGCATTAAAGGGCATGCAGCAATTCTGAAATGACTAAACATTGTAATATTTGTACACCCTGCCAACCTAATGATAGCATTACTTCACATGCTGAATAATTACTTGCATGCAGAATATAATTATTTGTGATGTAAATAATTATTTCCCCTTGAAAATGCCAGTCTTATGAATAAATGACCATTATTCTATATAAACATAGCCAATGATCAAGGAATCCTGGGATCAGTTTTGAATATCCTGTAATTTAAGAAAGTAATTATAGTAACTCAGACTGTGTGACATTAACATAGTAACTGTGAAATAAAATGAAGAGTTTTAACACCTTATGATATGATTAGTGATTCATCAAAGGAAAAACTATATAAAGATATTTTATGAAGGTACATTTAACTATCTGCTTGCTAGTCTACTTCAAAAACTGATGAATGAGCAATGGATCTGATACCTTTTTATTGATTAGTTAAAGAAGAATCTGGTGCTGGCAACACAAAGTATTGTAGCTGTCACTTTTGTTATGAAGAGAAGACTTTGTTTCTTATTATCCCATTCTGCTATAATCTTGTTTTCTTGTAGTGCCCCATCCTAGAAAATCGTTTGTTGTACATTTACGATCATAGGATCATAGGAGATTACTAGGCTATCGACCTGGAGGTCAATTTAAGTCTAGCCATTTCATCCCAATGTAATACCATAGAAATGTTACTTAACACCCAAGATTGCATTTAGTATTGGCCGCCCATGTCCAGAAGGGTTGTGAGCACTATTCCAGGTACGAATTTATGATGCCCCATCTACTCATCCAGGTTCATCTTGAGCAGTGTCATAGAGGTGCTCTGTTTCACATGAATACATAGCCTATTGCAAAGATGTGGGAGTTGCTGGGAGATAAATCTATCCCTCCAGCATGTCCTGTTTAAGTCACAGGCCATATTAAGGTCCCTGGAATGGGTATCCCTAGTCCCGCTTGATTTATGGATATGCAGTAAGTTCATTAGGTTTGGATTTGAGATTGCTCTGTAAGCCGGGCATAAGTCTCCCCTAAAAAGTCTATATGATATAGTGACAGGGGGTTTAGTCAGTCTTTGTATGACACATAGTGGAGTCCCTTGATCTTTTTTGTTAGAAACCTCTGAGGTCTCTCCAATTGCTGCAGGTGCTTTGTACATTACATGTTGAGCATGGAGTTATATCAATTATGGGCCGGATTAGTGCCGAGTATAGAGGGGTTATAAGCTCTTTTGCTGTTGAGGGGACACCTCTACTAATCAAGAGTGCTATGTAGAAAGCTTTCCTTCTTACAGTAGGCATATGGTGGTCGATGATAAGGTTGCAGTCAACTTGTATCTCAGGTCCCTTAACACTTTGTGGGTACTTAGGGTATTGTTGCTGATGTGATAGTGTGAGGGGATATTGCTTGTGCCAAAGATAATGATGATGCATTTCCTTGCATTCAGTTTGAGACTATGACTAATATACCAGCCCTTGGTTTGCATAAGATCCTCCTGGAGTATGCTGACATGATTTGGGGATATAATAATTGCACCAAGTTTGCTGTTGTCTGCAAACTTGGGCAGCCACAACCCCTTAGTTTTTAACTAAACTTCTGAGAAGTATATACCAAACAGTAGGGAGCTCAGCATTGACCACTGTGGCACCCCAATGGTAACAGGTCTGTTGGTTGATGTGAGTCACCCACTTTGAAAATATCTGTCCACTTTGTGAGCCAGTTGGCAACCCATCTTACAAAGAAGGGGTTTGCATTCAGTTTGTTAAGTTTATCAGTAATGCCTGAGTACTCTGTGTGCACAGATTTGCCTTCTTCACAGGCAGGATCTACACTTGAGGAAGCCGACTTGGGCAGGAGCCAGGGTTTGGAAGTCACCTATGTCTTTACTTATGAGGTCCATAATGATACATTCAATGGCATTACAGATGAGGCTGGTCAGGCTTATGGGTCTGTAATTGCCTGGGACTGTTGCTAGGCCACCTTTTTGGAGGGAAATAACTGTTGCTGTTCTTCATTTTGCAGGAACAAATCCTTTGGGTTAGACTATGATTGAAACTGGCACTTAATGATGATGCTAGTTCCTGTTTTAGCCTGTCTAGAAGCCTGTGATGCCATCTGGTTCCATAGAGGTTGTGTTTTTTGCCTTGGACAAGGCTTTGATGACCTGCTCTTCAGATATGTAGGGTGAGAGGAAGTTTAAGGGAAGGTTTGTAAAAGGTTTGGAGGGTCTGAGGCAGTGACATTTTCACCCTACCTATCTGCTAACAGGTGTGCTATCTCTGTGGGGTCAGTGTGTGTTGCGTGTGCTTGAGTCCTACCTTTTAGGCTATATAGGTAGCTGTAAAAGGCCTTATGGTTATCCTTGGCTGTGCCTGCTAAGTTTTTCTCAAAGAATCCTTAGAGGATCAGACAAGGTGTCTAATTTGCTTGTTGAGGCTGAGGAGGGTGCTTTTCCACTGTTGGGGTCTTGCTTTGTTTCCTTGGACAGCAACTTTTTGCATTTATTGTAAAGTTTGTTGAAACTGGATGTCCACCATAGTGGCTTGTTTTTACTTGGGGCTCTGGCTTTGATTCTTTCTGGTACAGCTGAGTCTATACACTTATGCAAGTGATTGTACATGGCCTTAACGTAAGTTTCAGTGTAGTTACCACTTCCAGTTGGGCTTGGGGCTCAGAATGCATTTATACCTTCACCTAGGAGGGCATAGTTTGCCTTGGTGAAGGTTTTTAGTCTGATTTTGCCCTTTGTGAGTTCTGGTGTTAGTGTCAGCTTGAAGGTGACTGATTTGTGGTGAGATTTAACTAATGACTGTCTGACAGTTGTGGTAGTGCATCTGTTTAACATATTAGTGAGGACCATATCTAGTATATTTGTGCCTCTTATCAGGGTATGAACAATTTGTTCCAGGGCATTTGAGTTAAAAAAGTCAAGGAACTTTTGCATTAGTGAGGTAGGGCTAGTGTAGGCTTCCCATTTGGTGATGGGATAATTGAAATTCCCCATAACCAGAGTGTTCAGTGATATTTGGATTGTCTCCAGTTTGATCAAGTAGGCTTTGTGCGTATTTTGACCCATGGAGAGAGATCTGTAACTGGTTATGACTTGAATGGTGGTCTTACCCACTGTACCCTGAACTTAGAGTAACTCTATGGAGTTGTCCAGTCTAACAAGATGGGAGGTGAATTTATCTCTAATATAGATAGAAACACCTTCTCCTTTGGTTCTCACATGTTCATTTTGTGGTCTGAATGTGTGGAAGGCATTGTAGCTTTTCAAGGCTGAGGTAATCTCTGAGGCCTTGAACCAGGCTTCTGTGACTGCACAGACATCTACATTTTTGAGTGATAGAAGTGCTTCCAGGGTTTGCAGTTTTTGGCTTACATTCCTAGCATTTAGCAACATGACCCTTATTCTGTTATGATTGGCAGATTTCACATTAGTAAGTTTGTCTTCGAGACCTTGCCTAAAAAAGGCACTATGGGGGAAGTCAGAGGCTTTGCCAGCAGCTGAATGGTGTCCCAGGTTGACAGAATCTGAATCCCCTTTGAATGATGCCAAAAACTAAGACAATTATTGAAATCAATCATTTTTTTCTACTGTGGCATCATTCTAGGTGAGGGTAGTATGCTAGGGTCATACCTGCCTGGGACACATGCTCAGAGCTCAGATATGTGTCTCTTCATATAGTCCAGTGAGATATGTCTCAGGTTGTTCACTTGAACAAGAACTATGGCAGAATCATAATGGTACTTGTTGCTGAGAGACCTGAGTTCATGCATGGTTTAATGAATCCTGGCACTGGACAGTCAGCTGACTGGGATTTTCTCCTTGTCCAACCTGGTGAATGGGACATCCACGTGTCTCACTATTGAATCTCCAATGACTAGAAAATTTGTTTTTTGAGAGTTACACCTTACGGGCTTGGTAGGTGAGACACTGGTGTTGTTACGTGTCATGGGTGCTGTGGCAACTGTGTTACTTGTAGCAGTCTTGTGTTTTGGGTGCCTCTGGTGTCTTGGTAGGATTTTTTGATAGAGCCTCCGCATATGTTGATATTTATGTTAGACGTGTACTATGTGCATGAGTAGTAGTAGTATGTGCATGTGTAGTGGTGGGTGGGTTGACAACCTCTCCTGTGTTGCTATTTTGAGTACGAGTGAACATGGACTGCATAAATTCAATCCATTTTATTTTCCACAAAAATACAGATGTTATCCTTTTGTTATGAGTCTTAATGGAATTTTACACCTACGTGATTATAAGGCATATAGAGCTTGTGCAGGGAGAAGAAAGTATAGACTAAGGATGTTCTGCTTGATATTTTGGGTAGAACCACCAAAGTTTCCACAAAGTTCCAGTACAGAGGCTTTCTGTTTTTTTTTTTTTTTCTGGAAGATCTAGGATGAACCTAATTCCAAATAACTCAAGCAAGAACACTCTTTTGGGGGAGGCATGCAATAGTTTCATGACATTCAACACAATGATAGCCTACAGCCAGTTTTAGCTAAAGTTATTCTGAATTATTTGAAAATATATTTCAGAAAGAAGGATTTGCAAATAGGCACCGTTAACATGTTATTGGCCAGTGTTGACTTAAATTATTTTGTACTGTTTGTATAAACATATGAGGCCACAGTCCTTCATACTGGTAAACTCTGCCTTGAAAAAGGCTCATGGGCTTCTTTTCAAGAATTCATCTAAGTGTGCAAATAGAAGAGTCAGCATGGGTAGCATTCCAAGTGTTAAAAACCTGTGTGAGTAAAAAATTACCAATTTACTGCTGATCTCAAATGTATGCAACATTATATTACATTGACTGCATTTTTAACTTAAGCATGACATATTGTAATTTTGTTTATTTTCCTTTCTTTTGGTTCTAATAATAATTTTCAAATAATAAATAAAAGCTAAAGGGGTTAAAATACATAATGTTGGCTTAATAACAGATTGTGTAACAATAAATAAAATGTGTTGTGTTCCTTGGTGTCTAACCTTAGTCTAGTATGGCAATCACTAACAGATCTTTAAAGTGATCTATTAATATACATTGAAGCATTTTAGACATAATTTGATAGTTTTGGTCATAAGGCTGAAAAGCATTGAATAAGGAGGGTTCATACAAGTCAGTGGGGTGTTTGTCATAACGCTATAACCCTGGCCTTTATTTACTAGTTTTAGATTTACCTGATGTAAACATTCCACTATGACACTGTTCCTTAAAATGTTATTCAGAAGCAGTATTGAATGGGAAATCTTTGTTTTGTGTATAGTTGTTTATGTTGTAGGGAGTAGCAAAATAGCCATCAATAATTGATTACATAACCTGGTCTAGGATTTTGCATACTGCATCCTGTAAAGATCAAAAATTGTGCTTCTGAATTACTGTTGTTTTGTTATGCAACAAATGATTTAATAACTGCTTTAGAGCATAAATAATGTGTTTCAAAGGGAGGCTTTCCAAGCAGAAACATTCCCAAATAAAACAATCACGGGAAGCAGCATCAATGGATATTCTTCTCAGGATGTGATAGTATAGTTTTTCTCTATATTTCCCTAGCCTTATAATCTGAAAATATGATATTTTGTGACATACTAAGCTTAGAGGTAAATCAAGTTTTGTGGAAATCGCTGCTTAATTTATCTTCCTGCATTTTCCACGATTGATGATTTGCATAGTTTCATAAACTTTCGTGTCCTTATAGCAAGAAAATGTTTCGGGGAAACTAAGCAACTCAAGAATTTAAATTCACATTAGGGTTGTTCTATATATTCTAATATTTTGATGACATTTTGTAAGAGAAGCAAAGGGGAGAAACGTACTTGTACAGACTTGAGTGCTTTAAAGACGGAGATCTGTCTTTTTTGTTTTTAAAAGGAAATGCTACATGATGTAATGTACAAGAACACTTCAAGGGTTTACTTTTGTTATATCCTCAGAGTTTAGTGGTCTTTTAACAGCCACACTAATGGTTTTCCTACAGCTCATTCTGTTACAACATAAGGCTCCATCTGGTCAGGTTTAACACCTCAGTATTGAACTCTCTGATTACTGTTTTTCAAAGGAAATCATTACCATTACGGTTTCTTGGAGAGATGTGGGGAGTTTAAATCCTACTTGATAGTCAAGGTAGGGTTCTCTCCAGCAATTTTTAGACTCATCAAGTTGAAAATGTAACCTTTTGTCTTCTTTCAATTGAAGTTCCACTATCTTTTAACTTGATTAGATATAGGTACAGTGCACAACTGAATATTATCAGGAAGGCTGTCTCCCGATTATTTACTTTTTTATCCATTAAATTGCTTCTCTCCAGTGCCTTCTAACCATCATCTGCCTCGATGAAAGTTAAGCTAGGTGAGAAAGGCTGCCAGTTAGACATCCATCAAGGTTTTTTCATCATATTCATAATAACATCCCACTCACTAACATGTGCATGATGCTTCACACCCTCCCAGAAAAGCTCCTCTTACCTGGAGACTAACGTTGATTCAGCTTGGTAGCATGTTCCCTCAGTCTCAATGTTGTATGCCACTCTTCTGTCCTCGGCACCAGCCCTCCCCACACAAATCTTCAACATTCAAGCTGTTACTTGAATGTAGGTCATCTGGGTCATTGTCAGGCCTACAGCCACCAAAACCATAAATTTTACCATACTTTTTGTTTATATATATATATATATATATATATATATATATATATATATATATATATATATATACTTGTATTCTCATATTGTCTGAAACACATTCATTACATTTTCAAAGAGTTATACTGCTCACTCCAAAGGTAAAGTATGAGTTCCATCTTGAATTTTAGTGAAAAAAATTTGCATCACTTCCTCTAGAGAGATACTAATCTCTACCCATCAATATGCAAACAATGCATTGATGTACATAGAATTTGCACCTATTTTTATAGTTACACCAACTTGATCCTTTTTATGATTGTTTTGTATAATTAACAGTAAACCACATGCTGTCTTTTATATGACTGATCATTTGCAGAATTCAGTAAATGTCCATGTAATTATCTAATTCTAATTGTTGTTATATCTCTATCTTATATCAAATTGTGGGCCTTGTTGTTTAATAGCTGTAATGGATATTTTCTCCCTGGACCTCCAGTGAAAAGGGACTGCTGTCCAGTTGGACTTTCCAGGTAGAAAAATGCAAACAAATGAATGAATAAAAAACAAGTAAATAAATAAATGTTATACAATGAGAATTTATATATATATATATATATATATATATATATATATATATATATATATATAAATGTATATTACATTTAGGCCTAAAATCATACTAGCTTCACTTATGAATGGGCAAGAAATTATGACTCATATATGCACCCATTATTATGACTCACATATGCGCTCATTACTATGACTCACATATGCGCTGATATTAAGACCCACATATGCACTCATATTATGACTCACATATGCGCTCATATTATGACTCACTTCTTCGCTCAGATTATGACTCAGATATGCACTCATTATTATGACTCACATATGCGTAATTATTATGGCTCACATATGCGCTCATTATTATGACTCACATATGCGCTCATGTTATGACTCACATATGCGCTCATAATATGACTCACATATGCACTCATATTATGACTCACATATACACTGATATGACTCACATATGTGCTCATATTATGACCCACATATGCGCTCATATCATAACTCACATATGTTCTCATATCATGACTCACATATGCACTCATTATTATGACTCACATATGCACTCCTATTATGGCTCAAATATGCACTTATTATTATGGCTCACATATGTGCCCATATTATGACTCACATATGCGCTCCTATTATGACTCACATATGTGCTCATATTATGACTCACATATGCACTCTTTATCACTCACATATGCACTCATTATTATCACTAACATATGCACTCATATTATGACTCACATATGCACTCCCAATATGACTCACATATGCACTCATTAGTATCACTCACATATGCACTCATATTATGACTCACATATGCACTCCCAATATGACTCACATATGCACTCATTATCACTCACATATGAACTCATTGTTATGACTCACAAATGCACTCATATTATGACTCACATATGCACTCATTGTTATGACTCACAAATGCACTCATATTATGTCTCACATATCCACTCATATTATGACTCACTTATGCACATATTATTATGACTTGCATATGCACTCATATTATGACTCACATATGCACTCCTATTATGACTCACATATGCACTCATTATTATGACTCACATATGCACTCATTATTATGACTCACATATGCACTCATATTATCACTCACATATGCATTCATATTATGACTCACATATGCATTCATTATTATGACTCGCATATGCACTCATTATTATCACTCACGTATGTGCTCATATAATGAATCACATATGCACTCATATCATGACTCACATATGCGCTCATATCATGACTCACATATATGCTCATATCATGACTCACATATGCACTCATATTAATCTCTCATATGCGCTCATTTAATGACACACATCTGCCCTCATATTATGACTCACATATGTGCTCATATTATACAAACATATGCGCTCATATTATGACTCACATCTGCCCTCATATTATGACTCACATATGCGCTCATATTATGACTCACATATGCACTCATATTATAACTCACATATGCACTAATTATTATCACTGACATATGCACTCATTATTATCACTCACATATGTACTCTTATTATGACACAGATATGCACTCCTATTATGACTCACATATGCACTCATTATTATGACTCCAATATGCATTCATTATTATCTCTCACATATGCATTCATTATTATGACTTACATATGCACTCATATTATGACTCACATATTCCTTTATGTTATGACTCACATATGCAATTAATATCAGTCACATATGCACTCATATTATCATTCACATATGCACTCATATTATGACACACATATGCACTCATATTATCACTCACATATGCACTCATTATTATCAGTCACATATGCACTCATTATTATCAGTCACATATGCACACATTATAACAATTCACATATGCACTCATTATTATGACTCTTATATGCACTCATATTATGACTCACATATGCACTCATATTATCATTCACATATGGACTCATATTATGACTCACATATGTACTCATATTAAGACTCACATGTGCACTCATTATTATGACTCACATATGCGTTCATTATTGTCACTCACACATGCACTCATTTTATGACTCACATTTGCACTCATTATTATGACTCACATATGCACTCATTATGACTCACATATGCACTCATTATTATAACTCACATATGCACTCATTATTATCACTCACATATGCACTCATTTTGTGACTCACATAAGCACTCATTTTATGACTCACATATGCACTCATATTATGGCTCACATATGCACTCATAGTATGACTCACTAATGCACTCATAGTATGACTCATATATACACTCTTATTATGACTCACATATGCACTCATTATTATCACTCACATATGCACTCCTATTATGACTCACATAAGTGCTCATTATTATGATTCACATATGCACTCATTATTATGACTCACATATGCGCTCATATTATGAGTCACATATGCACTCATATTATGACACACATATGTACTCATTTCTACGACTCACATATGGACTCATATTATGACTCACATATGCTCTCATATTATGTCTTGCATATGCACTCCCAATATGACTCACATATGCACTCATTAGTATCACTCACATATGCACTCATATTATGACTCACATATGCACTCCCAATATGTCTCACATATGCACTCATTATCACTCACATATGAACTCATTGTTATGACTCACAAATGCACTCATATTATGACTCACATATGCACTCATTGTTATGACTCACAAATGCACTCATATTATGTCTCACATATCCACTCATATTATGACTCACTTATGCACATATTATTATGACTTGCATATGCACTCATATTATGACTCACATATGCACTCCTATTATGACTCACATATGCACTCATTATTATGACTCACATATGCACTCATTATTATGACTCACATATGCACTCATATTATCACTCACATATGCATTCATATTATGACTCACATATGCATTCATTATTATGACTCGCATATGCACTCATTATTATCACTCACGTATGTGCTCATATAATGAATCACATATACACTCATATCATGACTCACATATGCGCTCATATCATGACTCACATATATGCTCATATCATGACTCACATATGCACTCATATTATACTCTCATATGCGCTCATTTAATGACACACATCTGCCCTCATATTATGACTCACATATGTGCTCATATTATACAAACATATGCGCTCATATTATGACTCACATCTGCCCTCATATTATGACTCACATATGCGCTCATATTATGACTCACATATGCACTCATATTATAACTCACATATGCACTCATTATTATCACTGACATATGCACTCATATTATAACTCACATATGCACTCATTATTATCACTGACATATGCACTCATTATTATCACTCACATATGTACTCTTATTATGACACAGATATGCACTCCTATTATGACTCACATATGCACTCATTATTATGACTCCAATATGCACTCATTATTATCTCTCACATATGCATTCATTATTATGACTTACATATGCACTCATATTATGACTCACATATTCCTTTATATTATGACTCACATATGCAATTAATATCACTCACATATGCACTCATATTATCATTCACATATGCACTCATATTATGACACACATATGCACTCATATTATTACTCACATATGCACTCATTATTATCACTCACATATGCACACATTATAATAATTCACATATGCACTCATTATTATGACTCTTATATGCACTCATATTATGACTCACATATGCACTCATATTATCATTCACATATGGACTCATATTATGACTCACATATGTACTCATATTAAGACTCACATGTGCACTCATTATTATGACTCACATATGCATTCATTATTGTCACTCACACATGCACTCATTTTATGACTCACATTTGCACTCATTATTATGACTCACATATGCACTCATTATGACTCACATATGCACTCATTATTATAACTCACATATGCACTCATTATTATCACTCACATATGCACTCATTTTGTGACTCACATAAGCACTCATTTTATGACTCACATATGCACTCATATTATGGCTCACATATGCACTCATAGTATGACTCACTAATGCACTCATTATTATCACTCACATATGCACTCCTATTATGACTCACATAAGCGCTCATTATTATGATTCACATATGCACTCATTATTATGACTCACATATGCGCTCATATTATGACTCACATATGCACTCATATTATGACGCACATATGTACTCATTTCTACGACTCACAAATGCACTCATATTATGACTCACATAAGCTCTCATATTATGTCTCGCATATGCACTCTTATTATGACTCACATATGCGCTCATATTATACTCACATATGCGCTCATATTATGACTCACATCTGCCCTCATATTATGACTCACATATGCGCTCATATTATGTCTCGCATATGCACTCTTATTATGACTCACATATGCGCTCATATTATACTCACATATGCGCTCATATTATGTCACGCATATGCACTCCTATTATCACTCACATATGCACTCATTATTATCAGTCACAAATGCACTCATTATTATGACTCACATACGCACTCGTTATTATCTCTAACATATGCACTCATTATTTTCACTCACATATGTACTCTTATTATGACTCAGATATGCACTCCTATTATGACTCACATATGCACTACTATTATGACTCACATATGCATTCATTATTATGACTCACATATGCACTCATTGTTATGACTCCAATATACAGTCATTATTATGACTCACATATGCACTCATTATTATCACTCACATATGCACACATTATAATGATTCACATATGCATTCATTATTATGATTCATATATGCATTCATATTATGACTCACATATGCACACACATTATGACTCAGATATGCACTCATATTATCATTCACATATGGACTCATATTTTGACTCACATATGCACTCATATTATGACTCACATATGCACTCATTATTATGACTCACATATGCACTCATTATTATGACTCACATATGCACTCATTTATGACTCACATATGCGCTCATTATTATCACTTGCATATGCACTCATTATTATCAATCACATATGCACTCATTTTAGGACTCACATAAGCACTCATGATTCACCTATGCACTTATGACTCAGATATGCACTCATATTATCATTCACATATGCACTCATATTATCATTCACATATGGACTCATATTATGACTCACTTATGCACTCATATTATGACTCACATATGCACTCATAGTATGACTCACATAAGCACTCCTATCATGACTCACATAAGGGCTCATTATTATGACTGACATATGCACTCATTATTATGACTGACATATGCGCTCGTATTATGACTCACATATGCACTCATATTATGATGCACATATGTACTCATTTCTACGACTCACATATGCACTCATATTATGACTCACATATGCGCTCATATTATCACTCACATATGCACTCATATTATAACTCACATATGCACTCATTTTATGACTCACATATGCACTCATATTATGACTCACATATGCACTCGTATTATGACTCACATATGCACTTCTATTATGACTCACATATGCACTCATATTATGACTCACATATGCGCTCATATTATCACTCACATAAGCACTCATTATTATCACTCACATATGCACTTATTTTCTGACTCACATATGCACTCATATTATGACTCACATATGCACTCATATTATGACTCACATATGCACTCCTATTATGACTCACATATGGGCTCATATTATGACTCACATATGTGCTCATATTATGACTCACATATGCACTCCTATTATGACTCACATATGAACACCTATTATGACTCACATATGCAATCATTATGACTCACATATGTACTCCTTATTATGACTCACATATGCGCTCATTATAATGACTCACATATGTACTCATTATTATGACTCACGTATGGACTCATATTCTGACTCACATATGCACTCATTATGATTCAAATATGCACTCGTATTATCACTCACATATGCACTTATATTATCAATCACATTTGCAGTCATAATATCACATATGCACTCATATTATGACTCACATAAGAAATCATTATTATGACTCACATATGCACTTATTATTATGACTCAAATAGGCACTCATTATTATGACTCACATATGCACTCATTATTATCACTCACATGTTCACTTATTACTATCACTCACATATGCACTCAAATTATGACTCACATATGCACTCATTTTATGACTCACATATGCACTCATATCATGACTCACATAAACGTTCATTTTTATGACTCACATATGCGTACATTATTATGACACATATGCGCTTATTAGTATGACTCACATATGCGCTCTTATCATGACTCACACGTACTCATTTTTATGACTCACATATGCACTCACATTGTGGCTCACATATGCGCTCATATTATGACTCACATATGCGCTCATATCATGACTCATATATGCGCTCATATCATGACTCACATATGTGCTCATATCATGACTCACATATGCACTCATTATTATGACTCACATATGCACTCCTATTATGACTCACATATGCACTCCTTATTATGACTCACATATGCACTCATTATTATGACTCACATAAGTACCCATGTTATGACTCATATATGCGGTCATATTATGCCTCACATATGCTCTCATATTATGACTCACATATGCACTCATTATCATCACTCACATATGCAGTCATTATTATCAGTCACAAATGCACTCATTTTATGACTCACATATGCACTCATATTATCACTCACATGTGCACTCATATTATGACGCACATACGCACTCATTATTATGACTCACATATGCACTAATTCTTATGACTCATGAGTGCACTCATATTATGACTCACATATGCACTCATATTATGACTCACATTATTATGACTCACATATGCACTCATTATTTTCACTCACATATGCACTCATTATTATGACTCAAATATGCATTCTTTATTATGTCTCACATATACAATCATTATTATGACTCACATTTGCGCTCATTTTATGACTCTCATATATGCTCATATCATGCCTCACATATGCGCTCATATCATGGCTCACATATGCTCTCATATCATGACTCACATATGCACTCATATTATACTCACATCTGCAATCATATTATGACTCACATCTGCCCTCATATTATGACTCACATATCCGCTCATATTATGAATCACATATGTCCTCCTCTTATCACTCACATATGCACTCATTATTATCCCTCACAAATGCACTCATTATTATCACTCACATACGCACTCATTATTATCACTGACATATGCACTCATTATTATCACTGACATATGAACTCCTATAATGACTCAGATATGCACTCCTATTATGACTCATATATGCACTCATTATTATGACTTACATATTCACTCATTATTATCACTCACATATGCACTCATTATTATGACTCACATATGGACTCATATTATGACTCACATATACACTCATTATGACTCACATATGCACTCATATTATCACTCACATTTGCAATCATAATATCACTCACATTTGCAATCATAATATCACTGACATATGCACTCATATTATGACTCACATAAGCAATCATTATTATCACTGACATATGCATTCATTATTATCACTCACATGTGCACTCATTAATATCACTCACATATGCACTCATATTATGACTTACGTATGCACTCATTTTATGACTCCCATATGCACTTACATTATGACTCACATATGCACTCATATTATGACTCACATATGTGCTCATATTGTGAATGACATATGCGCTCATTATTATGACTCACATTGGCACTCATTTTCATCACTCACATATGCACTCATATTATGACTCACATATGCACTCATTTTTATGACTCACATATGCAATCATATTATGACTCACATATGCACTCATATTATGACTCACATATGCACTCATATTATGACTCACATATGTGCTCATATTATGACTCACATATGCACTCATATTATGACTCACATATGTGCTGATATTATGACTCACATATGCACTCTTATTATCACTCACATATACACTCATATTATGACTCACATTTGCACTCATATTATGACTCACATATGCACTCATTTTTATGACTCACATATGCGCTCATTATTATGACTTACTTATGCACTTATTTTGACTCACATATGCACTCATATTATGACTCCCATATGTACTCATTTTTATGACTCCCATATGCACTCACATTATGACTCACATATGTACTAATATTATGACTCACATATGTACTCATATTATGACTCACAAATGCACTCATTATTATGACTCACATATGCACTCATATTATGATTCACATATGCACTCACATTATGGCTCACCTATGTACTCATATTATCATTCACATATGCACTCATATTATGACTCACATGTGCACTCATTATTATGACTCACATATGCACTCATTATTGTCACTCACATATGCACTCATTATTATGACTCATATTTGCACTCAGTATTATGACTCACATATGCACTCATTATTATGACTCATATATGCACTCATTATCACTCACATATCCACTCATTATTATTACTCACATATGCACTAATTTTATGACTCACATATGCACTCATATTTTGGCTCACATATGCACTGATATTATGACTCACATATGCACTCATAGTATGACTCACATATACACTCCTATTATGACTCACATATGCACTCATTATTGTCACTCACATATGCACTCAATGTTATCACTCACATATGCATACGTTATTATCACTCACATATGCACTCATAACTCACATACACACTCATTTTATGACATACATTTGTACTCATATTATGACACACATATGCACTCATATTCTGAATGACATATGCACTCATAGTATGACTCACATATACATCCTATTATGACTCACATATGCACTCATTATTATCACTCACATATGCACTCATTGTTATCACTCACATATGCACACGTTATTATAACTCACATAAGCACTCATTTTATGACTCACATAAGCGCTCATTATTATGACTCACATATGCGCTCATATTACGACTCACATATGCACTCATATTATGACTCACATATGCCCTCATATTATGACTCATATGCACTCTTATTATGACTCACATATACGCTCATATTATGACTCACATATGCTCTCATATTATGACTCACATATATGCTCATTATTATGACTCACATATGCGCTCATTATTATGACTCACATATGCACTCATATGACTCACATATGTGCTCATATTGACTCATATATGCACTCATTATTATCACGCATGTAAGCACTCATTATTATCACTCACATATGCACTCATTTTATGACTCACATATGCACTCATATTATTACTCAAACATGCACTTATTATTATGACTCACATATGTACTCCTGTTATAACTCACATATGCACTCATATTATCACTCACATATGCACTCATTATGACTCACATATGCACTCATTATTATGATTCACATATGCACTCATTATCACTCACACATGCACTCATTAAAATCACTCACCTATGCACTCATTATTATGACTCAGATATGCGCTCATTTTTGACTCCCATATGCACGCATATTATGACTCACATATGCGCTCATATTATGACTCACATATGAACTCCTATTATGACTCACATATGCACTCATTATTATGACTCACATATGCACTTATTATTATGACTCACATATGCACTCATTGTTATGACTCACATATGGACTCATATTATGACTCACATATGGACTCATATTATGACTCACATATACACTCATTATAACTCATATACGTACTCATATTATCACTCACATATGCACTTATATTATCACTCACATTTGCAATCATAATATCACTCACATATGCACTCATATTATGACTCACATAAGCAATCATTATTATGACTAATGTATGCACTCATTATTATGACTCACATATACACTCATTATTATCATTGACATATGCACTCATTATTATCACTCACATGTGCACTCATTACTATCACTCACATATGCACTCATATTATGACTCACGTATGTACTCATTTTATGACTCACATATGCACTCATATTATGACTCACATATGCACTCATTATTATGACTCAGATATGCACTCATTATTGACTCGCATGCGCTCATATTATGACTCACATATGCGCTCATCTTATGACTCACATATGCGCTCATATTATGACTCACATATGAATTCCTATTATGACTCACATATGCACTCATTATTATGACTCACATATGCACTTATTATTATGACTCACATATGCACTCATTGTTATGACTCACATATGGACTCATATTATGACTCACATATACACTCATTATGACTCACATATGCACTCATATTATCACTCACATATGCACTTATTTTATCACTCACATTTGCAATCATATCACTCACATATGCACGCATATTATGACTCACATAAGCAATCATTATTATGACTCACATATGCACTCATTATTATGACACATATACACTCATTATTTTCAGTGAGATATGCACTCATTATTATCACTCACATGTGCACTTATTACTATCAATCACATATGCACTCATATTATGAGTCACGTATGCACTCATTTTATGACTCACATATGCACTCATATTATGACTCACATATGCACTCATATCATGATTCACATAAACGCTCATTTTTATGACTCACATATACACTTATTATGACTCACATATGTGCTCATATTATGACTCACATATGTACTCATTTTTATGACTCATATATGCACTCACATTATGAATCACATATGCGCTCATTATTATAACTCACATATGCATTCATTATTATCATTCACATCTGCACTCATTTTATGACTCACATATGCACTCATTTTATGACTTACATATGCGGTCATTATTATGACTCACATATGAACTTCTATTATGACTCACATATGCATGCATTATTATGACTCACATGTTTGCAGATGACATTGTGATCTGTAGTGAGAGCAGGAAACAGGTGGAGGAGACCCTGGAGAGATGGAGATATGCTGTAGAGAGAAGAGGAATGAAGGTCAGCAGGAGTAAGACAGAATATATGTGTGTGTGAATGAGAGGGAGGATAGAGGAATGGTGAGGATGCAAGGAGTAGAGGTGGTGAAGGTGGATGAGTTTAAATACTTGGGGTCAATAGTTCAGAGTAACGGTGAATGCGGAAGAGAGGTGAAGAAGAGAGTACAGGAGGGATGGAGTGGGTGGAGAAGAGTGTCAGGAGTGATTTGTCACAGACGAGTACCTGTAAGAGTGAAAGGGAAGGTCTAGAAGAGGGTGGTGAGACCAGCTATGTTATATGGTTTGGAGACAGTGGCATTGACAAAAAGGCAGGAGTTTGAGCTGGATGTGCCAGAATTAAAGATGTTAAGATTTGCACTGGGTGTGACGAGGTTGGACAGGATTAGGAATAAGTATATTAGAGGGCCAGCCCAGGTTAGAAGGTTTGGAGACAAAGCCAGAGAGGTATGATTATATTGGTTTGGACATGTGCTGAGGAGGGATGCTGAGTATATTGGGAAAAAGATGCTAAGGATGAAGCTACCAGGTAACAGGAAAAGTGGAAAGCCTAAGATAAGTTTATGGATGTGGTAAGAGAGGACATGAAGGTGGTTGGTGTGACAGAGCAAGATGCAGAGGACAGGAAGAAATGTAAACAGGTGATCTGCTGTGGCGACCCCTAACGGGAACAGCCGAAAGAAGATGATGATGATTATGACTGACATATGGACTTATTATTATGACTCACATATGCACTCATTGTTATGACTCACATATGGACTCATTATTATGACTCACATATGCACGCATATTAAGATTCACATACGCACTCACATTATGACTCACAAATGCATTCATTATTGTCGCTCACATATGCACTCATTTTATGACTCACATATGCAGTCATTTTATAACTCATATATGTACTCATATTTTGACTTGCATATGCACCGATATTATGACTCACATATGCACTCATAGTATGACTCACATATGCACTCATAGTATGATTCACATATACACTCCTATTATGACTCACATATGCACTCATTATTATTACTCACATATGCACTCATTAAAATCACTCACCTATGCACTCATTTTTATGACTCAGATATGTGCTCATTATTGACTCATATATGTGCTCATATTATGACTCACATATGTGCTCATATTATGACTCACATATGCACTCCTATTATAAACTCCTATTATGACTCACATACGCACTCGTTATTATGACTCACATATGCACTCATTATTATGACTCACATATGGACTCAAATTATTACTCACATATGGACTCATATTATGACTCACATATGCACTCATTATGACTCACATATGCACTCATATTATCACTCACATATCCACTTATATTATCACTCACATTTGCAATCATAATATTACTCACATATGCACTCATATTATGACTCAAATAAGCAATCATTATTATGACTCACATATGCACTCATTATTATGACTCACATGTGCACTCATTACTATCACTCACATATGCACACATAATATGACTCACGTATGCACTCATTTTTATGACTCACATATGCAGTCACATTATGAATCACATATGCACTCATATTATGACTCAAATATGCGCTCATATTACGAATGACATATGCGCTCATTATTATGACTCACTAATGCACTCATTATTATCACTCTCATATGCACTCATTTTATGACTCACATATGCACTCATTTTATGACTCACATATGCACTCATATTATGAGTCACATATGCACTTCTATTATGACTCACATATGCACTCATTATTATGACTCACATGTTTGCAGATGACATTGTGATCTGTAGTGAGAGTACGGAACAGGTGGAGGAGACCCTGGAGAGATGGACATATGCTGTAGAGAGAAGAGGAATGAAAGTCAGCAGGAGTAAGACAGAATATATGTGTGTGAATGAGAGGGAGGATAGAGGAATGGTAAAGATGCAAGGAGTAGAGGTGGCGAAGGTGAATGAGTTTAAATACTTGGGGTCAATAGTTCAGAGTAACGGTGAGTGTGGAAGAGAGGTGAATAAGAGAGTACAGGTGGGATGGAGTGGGTGGAAAAGAGTGTCAGGATTGATTTGTGACAGACGAGTACCTGTAAGAGTGAAAGGGAAGGTCTACAAGAGGGTAGTGAGACCAGCTATGTTATATGGTTTGGAGACAGTGGCATTGACAAAAAGACAGGAGTTTGAGCTGGATGTGGCAGAATTAAAGATGTTAAGATTTGCACTGGGTGTGACAAGGGTGGACAGGATTAGGAATAAGTATATTAGAGGGTCAGCCTAGGTTGGAAGGTTTGGAGACAAAGGCAGAGAGGCATGATTACGTTGGTTTAGACATGTGCTGAGGAGGGATGCTGAGTATATTGGGAAAAAGATGCTAAGGATGAAGCTACCAGGTAACAGAAAAAGAGGAAAGCCAAAGATAAGGTTTATGGATGTGGTGAGAGAGGACATGAAGGTGATTGGTGTGACAGAACAAGACGCAGAGGACAGGAAGAAATGGAAACAGGTGATCTGCTGTGGCGACCCCTAACGGGAACAGCCGAAAGAAGATGATGATGATTATGACTGACATATGGACTTATTATTATGACTCACATATGCACTCATTGTTATGACTCACATATGGACTCATTATTATGACTCACATATGCACTCATAGCATGAGTCACATATGCACTCATAGTATGACTCACATATAAACTCCTATTATGACTCACATATGCACTCATTATTATCAGTCACATATGCACTCATTGTTAACACTCACATATGCACACGTTATTATCACTCACATATGCACTCATATTATAACTCACATATGCACTCATTTTATTATTCACATTTGCACTCATATTATGACTCACATATGCACTCATATTATGATTGACATATGCACTCCTTATTATGACTCACATATGCGCTCATATTATGACTCACATATGCGCTCTGACTCACATATGTGCTCATTATTATGAATCACATATGCGCTCATTATTATGACTCACATATGCACTCATATTATGACTCACATATGCAGTCATATTATGACTCACATATGCACTCATATTATTACTCAAACATGCACTTATTATTATGACTCACATATGTACTCATGTTATCACTCACATATTTACTCATTATGACTCACATAAGCACTCATTATTATGATTCAGATATGCACTCATTAAAATCACTCACCTATGCACTCATTTTTATGACTCAGATATGCGCTCATTATTGACTCATATATGCGCTCATATTATGACTCACATATGCACTCATATTATGACTCACATATGCACTCCTATTATGACTCACATATAGGTTCATAGGTTCATAGGTTCATACTAGGCTATCTGCCCTAGGGCATTTATAAGCCTAGCCAGAGTGTGTATGGCTTTCGCCACCCATTTTAAATTAATTTTGCTATGCCCTTTTTTGAGGTTAGTATACTGTGCCTCTGCCTAACAGTGACACAGAAGTGATACCCGGGGTAAACCTACGATCTCCCATCCACTCATCAAGATTCCTCTTGAAGAGTCAATGAGGGACTCTGCCTAACCTGGACTGGGATTTTATTCCAGAGTGAAGGGAGCCTCTGGGTTATGAATCTGTCCCTCCAGCATGTCCTATTTATTTCAGTGCTGAGGTTTAAGTCCCTCGAACACGTAGCTCGATGGGATTTGGATTTTCTGAGGTGCAGCATGTCCATTAATTCCAGGTTGGACATGGCTTCATACGTCAGGGACAGATCGCCTCTGAGCAGGCGGTATGCCACTGAGTAGAGCTGGAGTTTCTTTAACCGGGCAGCATACGGCATCTGTTTGTGCCCCTTGATCCTCTTGGTGAGGTTCTTTTGGGGTCTTTCCAGTTGCTGCAGGTGTCTGGTAAGGTACATCCCAAAAGGGGCATTGTACTCAATTATGGGCCTGATGAGGGATGAGTAAAGAGGCACGATGACCTCCCCTGATCTAGATGTGAATCCCTTCATGATTAGGTGGGCTATATAAAATGTTTTTCTAACCACTTTGGCCACGTGGTTGTCAAATGAGAGATTGCTATCAACTTGGGTCCCCAGGTCCCTAATTACTTCTTCTGTACTTAATGGATTATCACCTATGTGGTAATTTGTGGGCACTTTGTTTTTGCCAAAAGGGATGACTATACACTTTTTTGGCGTTTAGCTTGAGGCCATGGCTCTGGCACCACTTGTCTGTTTCTATGAGGCCCTTTTGGAGGATGCTTGTGTCGGCTGGATAGTCTGTTATGGCTCCCAGTTTGCAGTCATCTGCGAACTTGGTCAGCCACAGTTCTTCCATGTTGGCCTGTACCTCCAAGAAATATATACCGAACAAGAGAGGTCCCAAGACTGAGCTTTGTAGGACGCCACTTGTAACTGGTTTGGCGTCTGACATGGCTCCAGCTATTGTAACCATGTGGGTTCTGTCCTTGAGCCAGTTTGCAACCCATCTAGTGACATAGGGGTTTATATTTAAGCTGGTGAGCTTATCTATAATGCCCAAGTGGGGTATTGTATCGAAGGCGTTTGCGAGGTCCAGGTAGGCTGTGTGGACCACCTTCCCCTTGTCAATGGCCTTGGTGACTGTTTCAAAGAAATCGACCAGGTTTTAGAGGCAGGATCTACCCTTAACAAAGCCGAACTGGGTAGGATCCAATGTCTGTAGGTCGCCAATATCTTTATTTATAAGGTCCATGATGATCCTTTCCATAGCTTTGCAGACCAAGCTAGTGAGACTTATGGGGCGATAGTTTTCAGGATCCATTGAGGCACCACCTTTGTGGAGAGGGACCACTGTTGCTGTACGCCACTCTTTGGGTACATATGCTGTACTAAGGCTGAGATTGAACAGTAGTTTTAGGTTTGGGTTTAGCTCTTCTTGGAGTTCATGTAGGACGCAGCCCGGGACACCGTCTGGTCCCATTAATGCGGTGTTTCTTGCTTTGGAGATGGCAGCTCTTACCTGAGCATCTGAGATGTCAGGGGGGCAGCACTCTACTGGGATAGATATTAGCCCTTTTGGTGGGGAGGGGAGGAGTTTGCGCTGAACCTGTCAGCTAGGATGTTGGCAATGTCTGTGGGTTCGGTGTATTTTTTGTCATTTTGGACTAATTCTGAGCATATCTGGGAATTCCCACCCAGGCTCCTAACATAACTAAAGAAAGCCTTGTGATTATCCTTAGTGTCCTGTGCAATTTTTCTCTTGAAGCTGGCCTTAGACAATTTTTTTTGCCAATACTGATCAGAGATGCCTTCCCTTTTTGGGATTTTGCTCTGTCATGTAGTAGCTTCCTCCTTCTATTGTATAGTTTGTTTATGGCTGGGGTCCACCAGACAGGACGTCTGCCTTTGGAGGATTGGGTCTTGGTTTTATTTGGGATTGCATGATCCATGCATTCCTGAAGGTGTTCATAGAATGCGTTTATAAAGGATTTTGTGGTCTGGGCTGTATTATCCACAGGCCCGGGGGCTTTGAAGGATTCCACCTCGATTTTGAGGAGTGTGAAATTTGCTTTAGAGAAGTTTTTCACTGTGGTTTTCTGGGCATGGCGTGGGGTCGGGATGTGAATATCCAGTGAGATTAGTTTATGGTCTGATCTTACCAGTGAGGGGTACACTTCTGGTCTGGAGCATAGAGTCCCCATGTTGGTGATGATCAGGTCCAGTATGTCTTCCCCTCTTGTGGGAGTGGTAACAAGTTGTTCCATAGCATTTGAGTTTATAAATTCTAGGAACGTTTGGGCTAGGGTGTTGGAGCTAGAGTAATGCTCCCAGTCTATGGTTGGGTAGTTGAAGTCACCCAATATAATGGTGTTTGGAAAGACCTTCATATTTTCCAGTGTTCTCAGGAAGGCCGAGTGGGGTTCCTGGGTTTGGGAGGGTGGTCTGTAGCAGGCTATAAGCTGGAAGGCAGTTTTACCCACTGGTAGTTGCACATGAATAGTCTCTGATGCTTTGTGCTGTGTCACCAACCTGGAGGTGTGGGTATCTTTGAAGAATATTGATACTCCCCCTCCTTTTGTGGTTTGGTGCAAGTTTTGGGGCCAAAAAGCATGGTATGAGGTATAACCTGGTAGTGCTGGGTTGCTCTCGAGAGCCTTGAACCAGGTTTCTGTTACTGCACAGATATCGATGTTCTCCATGCTAAGGAGAGTTTCGAGTGCATGCATCTTGAGGTTTAGACTTCTGGCGTTGAGTAGCATTACTCTTAGTTTCCTATCCCTTGTGATACCTATGGAGGTGGGTTTGTCTTTTGAGCCTTGCCTAAAAAAGGCAGTATGGGGGTAGCAAGAGCCTTTGCCAATATCCGAAAGCCCAGGGGTGACAGGTGCAAGCCATCCATAGCGAAGCATCGTGGCTTGTCGAGCATGTCATCCCAGGCTGACAGGCATTGGATCCCCTTTGAATGACACCAAAACTTAAGCCAATTGTTGAAATTTATAATCTTGTCTTCATACTGTGGCACCATTCTTGGTGAGGGTGAGATGCTACTCAAGGTCAGGGTCATATTGGCCTGGGCTACATGCTCAGAGAGCTCCTCTATGTCTCTTTTCATGTAGTCCAGGGAGGTACGTCTCAGGTCATTCACACCAGCATGGACAATGACTGAGTCATATTTGTACTTGCCTTGGAGTGACCTGAGTGCTTGTGTTATGTGATGGATCCTAGTGCCCGATAGGCAGCTCACCATGACCTTCTCCTTGTTCAGCCTGGTGAGCGGGACGTCAGTGTGCCTGATGATAGAGTCACCTATTACAAGTGTATCAGTTGTGTTGTTTAGCCTTAAGGGCTGTGACTGTTCGGCACACTGGCTTTGTGAGTTATGTGTTGCACGTGTTTTGTTTTGGGGTAGCGGTTGCTTGGGTGTCTGTATTGGAGGTCTCTGCTGCTTAGGCAGATTTTTATTTAGAGCCTCCAAGTATGTTTTTGTGTGTTTATGTGTTTGGTTTGCTGTCATGGTAGGTCTATGTGAGAATGGAATTGTAGTGAGTGTGGTTTCCTTCTCCTCCTGACTGGTTACACCAGTACTGAGTTGAGAGAGCTTAGCCTCCAGTTTGGCTATATGGTTGCATCTCTCACATGTGTTGGAATTTGTTGGGAGGAGGAGAGGGTTGTCTGTGTACATTAGGCAATTGTAACATTGTCTCAAGATTCCCAGGTTCACCAGCTGGACCGGAGAGGAGATTGACAAGTGACCTTTGGACATGCTAGAATAGAATTGGGAATTCCTTTATAATTGAAAAAAAGGGCCAATGGGGAACAAGTTACTCAAGGGGAGTTTGTGAGGGTGAAGTGCTTTTAATTTTTTAGTGCTGACTTATATAATTGCTTTAGTGAGCAAGTGCTAGGCTTTAGTGTAGGAATAGGGTGTTTATTATGAGAACTAGATCAGTTCCAAGGCTCAAACTTAAATAAGCGGCGCTGCTCGATGCCGCGCTATGCACAAAGTCACGCAAAGCCGCGCTACAGCGGGTTTTATACAGGCGGACTTAAAAGAGCTAGAAATTGGCCCAAAACAGCCAACAGACTACCAGATTCCTGTGCTGGGAACACTCCTCCAGGGACAGATAGGCTGCTCCAAGCTCCCCACTGCCACTGGTGAACAAAGAAGCCTCCCTCTATCGAAGAAAGGAAATGGCAACACAGGAACTTTCCAAAAGTCCAGAATACAGCAAAGCCTGTATTTGGACTACTCTAGGTCAGGAAAGATGGGAAAGAAGGGTAACTTTTTTTTTTTTTGCAACAAACAGCAGGAAATTGCAACAAATATGTAACACAGGCTAGCGCACTTGAGTGTGTAGCCTCAACAAGTAAATGCAACAAACAGGACAAACTTTAAAAGTGCAGGTGCAAAACAACTTTAGACAGTTTAAAACAGTTCAAAAAGCAGAAATATTTGCAGTTTAGCCAGATCGGACAGTTGCCCAGGTAGTAGCAGGAAAAAACACTGTTATCAGGTTAGCAGTCACTCTTTTAGTCTCTCTGCTGCTAGCACCACTCTGCAGGACCACGAGGAGCTTGGCTGAGTAGTAACAAGTGCAAAAACCTCGCCAAAGTGGGTTTTATACAGGGGGATTTGAAAGAGCTAGAAAGTGGCCCAAAATGTCCAATAGACTACCAGGTTCTTGTGCTGGGATCACTCCTCCAGGGATAGATAGGCTGCTCTAAGCTCCCCACTGCCACTGGTGAACAAAGAAGCCTCCCTTAATCCAAGAAAGGAAATGGCAACACAGGAACTTTCCAAAAGTCCAGAATACAGCAAAGCCTGTATTTGGACTACTCTAGGTTAGGAAAGTCGGGAAACAAGGATAATTTATTTGTTTTTTTTTTGGGTTTTTTTTTTTTGCAACAAACAGTAGGAAAATGCAATAAATATTTAACACAGGCTAGTGCACTTGAGTGTGTAGCCTCAACAGGTAAATGCAACAAACAGGACAAACTTTAAAAGTGCAGGTGCAAAAACAACTTTAAACAGTTTAAAACAGTTCAAGAATCAGAAATACTTGCAGTTTAGCTAGATCGGACAGTCGCCCAGATAGTAGCAGGAAAAAAAACACTTTTATCAGGTTAGCAGTCGCTCTTTGGCCTCTCTGCTGCTAGCACCACTCTGCCGGACCAAAAGGAGCTTGGCTGAGTAGTAACAAGTGCAAAAACCTCGCCAAAGCGGGTTTTATACATGGGGACTTGAAAGAGCTAGAAATTGGCCCAAAACAGCCAATAGACCACCAGATTCTTGTGCTGGGAACACTCCTCCAGGGATAGATAGGCTGCTCTAAGTTCCCCACTGCCACTGGTGAACAAAGAAACCTCCCTCTATCCAAGAAAGGAAATGGGCAACACAGGAACTTTCCAAAAGTCCAGAATACAGCAAAACCTGTATTTGGACTACTCTAGGTCAGGAAAGATGGGAAACAAGGATATTTTTTTTTCTTTTTTTTTTGTTTTTCTCAACAAATAGCAGGAAAATGCAGTAAATATGTAACACAGGCTAGCACACTTGAGTGTGTAGCCTCAACAGGTAAATGCAACAAACAGGACAAACTTTAAAAGTGCAGGTGCAAAAACAACTTTAAACAGTTTAAAACAGTTCAAGAAGCAGAAATATTTGCAGTTTAGCTAGATCGGACAGTTGTCCAGGTAGTAGGAGGAAAAAACACTTTTATCAGGTTAGCAGTTGCTCTTTTAGCCTCTCTGCTGCTAGCACCACTCTGCAGGACCACAAGGAGCTTGGCTGAGTAGTAACAAGCGCAAAAACCTCGCCAAAGCGGGATTTATACAGGGGGACTTGAAAGAGCTAGAAATTGGCCCAAAACGGCCAAAAGACTACCAGATTCTTGTGCTGGGAACACTCCTCCAGGGATAGATAGGCTGCTCTAAGCTCCCCACTGCCACTGGTGAACAAAGAAGCCTCCCTTAATCCAAGAAAGGAAATGGCAACACAGGAACTTTCCAAAAGTCCAGAATACAGCAACGCCTGTATTTGGACTACTCTAGGTTAGGAAAGACGGGAAACAAGGATATATTTTTTTTCTTTTTTTCAACAAATAGCAGGAAAATGCCGTAAATATGTGACACAGGCTAGCATACTTGAGTGTGTAGCCTCAACAGGTAAATGCAAAAAACAGGACACACTTTAAATTACAAGCAAAAGTGCGCTAAAGCTGGCTTTAAAGCAGGGGGTTAGAAAGAGATAGGAAATGGCCCAAAACGGCCCATAAGCTACAGGTCAGTGGGCTGGAACCACTCCTCAAGGGACAGATAGGCTGCTCAGAGCTCCCCACTCTCACTGGTGAACAAAGAAGCTTCCTCCTATCCAAATAAGGATATGGGCAACACAGGAACTATGACACAAAACGGCCGATAAGCTACAGGTCACTGGGCTGGAACCACTCCTCAAGGGACAGATAGGCTGCTCAGAGCTCCTCACTCTCACTGGTGAACAAAGAAGCTTCCTCCTATCCAAATAAGGATATGGGCAACACAGGAACTATGACACAGCCCAGAGATCAGCAATACCTGAAGACTGGATTATTCTAGTTCAGTAAAGGCGGGAAACAAGGATTTTTTTTTTTTTTTACAAAGTAGCAGAAATTAGGTACAGAAACACAGTAAATGCTTTAATTCAGCTAGTGCACTTGAGTGTGTAGCCTACCAATTAAACAAAGCAAAAACAAACTTTAAAAGTGCAAAAAAACCTCAGAAATACAGGCAGGAATGCAATAAAACAACTTTACAGAGCTTATTTAGTAAAAGAAACAGAAAAGTCTATATATACAGAAAAGCAGCTAAAACACACAAACACTTCAGATGCAGTGCAACCTAGAGCACTTGAGTTGTAGCAATATTAAGGCTATTACAGTTATAATAAATGCTCTGAAATATACTGTATATTTCCAAAATGTTTGAGAAGCACAGTCAGAACACAAGGAGGTTCAGGCGAAAGAAAAAAAATGTTTTGTTTTACTTTTTGAAAGGGAAAAAGGAGGAACAGAAGGCCTTATCAAATGTTCTCTCTATATTAGGCAGAATGAGCTAATGACACTATACTGGGAGGAGTGTCACAGTAGGGGTGGGCAACTGCAAAGCCACCAAGTATGAGAGCAAGACGCCAACAGGGAGGGAGAGTGGGACAAAATAGCCTACAGACAGCAAGCACTAGAGACACAAATGAAAGTTTTTAAACAGATAAGGATTTGTGACTGAGTCATATTTGTACTTGCCTTGGAGTGACCTGAGTGCTTGTGTTATGTGATGGATCCTAGCGCCCGATAGGCAGCTCACCATGACCTTCTCCTTGTTCAGCCTGGTGAGCGGGACGTCAGTGTTCCTGATGATAGAGTCACCTATTACAAGTGTATCAGGTGTGTTGTTTAGCCTTAAGGGCTGTGACTGTTTGGCACACTGGCTTTGTGAGCTATGTGTTGCACGTGTTTTGTTTTGGGGTAGCGGTTGCTTGGGTGTCTGTATTGGAGGTCTCTGCTGCTTAGGCAGATTTTTATTTAGAGCCTCCAAGTATGTTTTTGTGTGTTTATGTGTTTGGTTTGCTGTCATGGTAGGTCTATGTGAGAATGGAATTGTAGTGAGTGTGGTTTCCTTCTCCTCCTGACTGGTTACACCAGTACTGAGTTGAGAGAGCTTAGCCTCCAGTTTGGCTATATGGTTGCATCTCTCACATGTGTTGGAATTTGTTGGGAGGAGGAGAGGGTTGTCTGTGTACATTAGGCAATTGTAACATTGCCTCAAGATTCCCAGGTTCACCAGCTGGACCGGAGAGGAGATTGACAAGTGACCTTTGGACATGCTAGAATAGAATTGGGAATTCCTTTATAATTGAAAAAAAGGGCCAATGGGGAACAAGTTACTCAAGGGGAGTTTGTGAGGGTGAAGTGCTTTTAATTTTTTAGTGCTGACTTATATAATTGCTTTAGTGAGCAAGTGCTAGGCTTTAGTGTAGGAATAGGGTGTTTATTATGAGAACTAGATCAGTTCCAAGGCTCAAACTTAAATAAGCGGCGCTGCTCGATGCCGCGCTATGCACAAAATCACGCAAAGCCGCGCTACAGCGGGTTTTATACAGGCGGACTTAAAAGAGCTAGAAATTGGCCCAAAACAGCCAACAGACTACCAGATTCCTGTGCTGGGAACACTCCTCCAGGGACAGATAGGCTGCTCCAAGCTCCCCACTGCCACTGGTGAACAAAGAAGCCTCCCTCTATCGAAGAAAGGAAATGGCAACACAGGAACTTTCCAAAAGTCCAGAATACAGCAAAGCCTGTATTTGGACTACTCTAGGTCAGGAAAGATGGGAAAGAAGGGTAACTTTTTTTTTTTTTGCAACAAACAGCAGGAAATTGCAACAAATATGTAACACAGGCTAGCGCACTTGAGTGTGTAGCCTCAACAAGTAAATGCAACAAACAGGACAAACTTTAAAAGTGCAGGTGCAAAAACAACTTTAGACAGTTTAAAACAGTTCAAAAAGCAGAAATATTTGCAGTTTAGCCAGATCGGACAGTTGCCCAGGTAGTAGCAGGAAAAAACACTGTTATCAGGTTAGCAGTCACTCTTTTAGTCTCTCTGCTGCTAGCACCACTCTGCAGGACCACGAGGAGCTTGGCTGAGTAGTAACAAGTGCAAAAACCTCGCCAAAGTGGGTTTTATACAGGGGGATTTGAAAGAGCTAGAAAGTGGCCCAAAATGTCCAATAGACTACCAGGTTCTTGTGCTGGGATCACTCCTCCAGGGATAGATAGGCTGCTCTAAGCTCCCCACTGCCACTGGTGAACAAAGAAGCCTCCCTTAATCCAAGAAAGGAAATGGCAACACAGGAACTTTCCAAAAGTCCAGAATACAGCAAAGCCTGTATTTGGACTACTCTAGGTTAGGAAAGTCGGGAAACAAGGATAATTTATTTGTTTTTTTTTGGGGTTTTTTTTTTGCAACAAACAGTAGGAAAATGCAATAAATATTTAACACAGGCTAGTGCACTTGAGTGTGTAGCCTCAACAGGTAAATGCAACAAACAGGACAAACTTTAAAAGTGCAGGTGCAAAAACAACTTTAAACAGTTTAAAACAGTTCAAGAATCAGAAATACTTGCAGTTTAGCTAGATCGGACAGTCGCCCAGATAGTAGCAGGAAAAAAAACACTTTTATCAGGTTAGCAGTCGCTCTTTTGGCCTCTCTGCTGCTAGCACCACTCTGCCGGACCAAAAGGAGCTTGGCTGAGTAGTAACAAGTGCAAAAACCTCGCCAAAGCGGGTTTTATACATGGGGACTTGAAAGAGCTAGAAATTGGCCCAAAACAGCCAATAGACCACCAGATTCTTGTGCTGGGAACACTCCTCCAGGGATAGATAGGCTGCTCTAAGTTCCCCACTGCCACTGGTGAACAAAGAAACCTCCCTCTATCCAAGAAAGGAAATGGGCAACACAGGAACTTTCCAAAAGTCCAGAATACAGCAAAACCTGTATTTGGACTACTCTAGGTCAGGAAAGATGGGAAACAAGGATATTTTTTTTTCTTTTTTTTTTTGTTTTTCTCAACAAATAGCAGGAAAATGCAGTAAATATGTAACACAGGCTAGCACACTTGAGTGTGTAGCCTCAACAGGTAAATGCAACAAACAGGACAAACTTTAAAAGTGCAGGTGCAAAAACAACTTTAAACAGTTTAAAACAGTTCAAGAAGCAGAAATATTTGCAGTTTAGCTACATCGGGCAGTTGTCCAGGTAGTAGGAGGAAAAAACACTTTTATCAGGTTAGCAGTTGCTCTTTTAGCCTCTCTGCTGCTAGCACCACTCTGCAGGACCACAAGGAGCTTGGCTGAGTAGTAACAAGCGCAAAAACCTCGCCAAAGCGGGTTTTATACAGGGGGACTTGAAAGAGCTAGAAATTGGCCCAAAACGGCCAAAAGACTACCAGATTCTTGTGCTGGGAACACTCCTCCAGGGATAGATAGGCTGCTCTAAGCTCCCCACTGCCACTGGTGAACAAAGAAGCCTCCCTTAATCCAAGAAAGGAAATGGCAACACAGGAACTTTCCAAAAGTCCAGAATACAGCAACGCCTGTATTTGGACTACTCTAGGTTAGGAAAGACGGGAAACAAGGATATATTTTTTTTCTTTTTTTCAACAAATAGCAGGAAAATGCAGTAAATATGTGACACAGGCTAGCATACTTGAGTGTGTAGCCTCAACAGGTAAATGCAAAAAACAGGACACACTTTAAATTACAAGCGCAAAAGTGCGCTAAAGCTGGCTTTAAAGCAGGGGGTTAGAAAGAGATAGGAAATGGCCCAAAACGGCCCATAAGCTACAGGTCAGTGGGCTGGAACCACTCCTCAAGGGACAGATAGGCTGCTCAGAGCTCCCCACTCTCACTGGTGAACAAAGAAGCTTCCTCCTATCCAAATAAGGATATGGGCAACACAGGAACTATGACACAAAACGGCCGATAAGCTACAGGTCACTGGGCTGGAACCACTCCTCAAGGGACAGATAGGCTGCTCAGAGCTCCTCACTCTCACTGGTGAACAAAGAAGCTTCCTCCTATCCAAATAAGGATATGGGCAACACAGGAACTATGACACAGCCCAGAGATCAGCAATACCTGAAGACTGGATTATTCTAGTTCAGTAAAGGCGGGAAACAAGGAATTTTTTTTTTTACAAAGTAGCAGAAATTAGGTACAGAAACACAGTAAATGCTTTAATTCAGCTAGTGCACTTGAGTGTGTAGACTACCAATTAAACTAAGCAAAAACAAACTTTAAAAGTGCAAAAAAACCTCAGAAATACAGGCAGGAATGCAATAAAACAACTTTACAGAGCTTATTTAGTAAAAGAAACAGAAAAGTCTATATATACAGAAAAGCAGCTAAAACACACAAACACTTCAGATGCAGTGCAACCTAGAGCACTTGAGTTGTAGCAATATTAAGGCTATTACAGTTATAATAAATGCTCTGAAATATACTGTATATTTCCAAAATGTTTGAGAAGCACAGTCAGAACACAAGGAGGTTCAGGCGAAAGAAAAAAAAATGTTTTGTTTTACTTTTTGAAAGGGAAAAAGGAGGAACAGAAGGCCTTATCAAATGTTCTCTCTATATTAGGCAGAATGAGCTAATGACACTAGACTGGGAGGAGTGTCACAGTAGGGGTGGGCAACTGCAAAGCCACCAAGTATGAGAGCAAGACGCCAACAGGGAGGGAGAGTGGGACAAAATAGCCTACAGACAGCAAGCACTAGAGACACAAATGAAAGTTTTTTAAACAGATAAGGATTTGTAAAGATACAGAATAGACAAAGTGCTATATATATATTAAATTTTAAAAACAGTAATCTGTAAAAATAATAAAAAAAAAATCAAGATACTTATATTTTCAGCTCAGTTGCGGTCAACAACTTATCCAGTCTGCGCTGTGCATAAAGACAGATACCCTATCAAAGTTAGGGCTTAAATACCAGAACAGCTTTTTTTTTTTTTTTACAAGAACACAAAAGAACCAGCCCCCACTAGCCAAAAGATAATTACACAGAGGAAAAGCTTCAGTTAAAACAATAGCCTACAGACAGCAAGCAATAGAGACAGAAATGAAAGTTTTTAAACAGATAAGGATTTGTAAAGATACAGAATAGACAAAGTGCTATATATATATATATATTAAATTTTAAAAACAGTAATCTGTAAAAATAATCAAAAAAAAAAATCAAGATACTTATATTTTCAGCTCAGTTGCGGTCAACAACTTATCCAGTCTGCACTGTGTGTAAAGACAGAAACCCTATCAAAGTTAGGGCTTAAATACCAGAACAGCTTTTTTTTTTTTGTTACAAGAACACAAAAGAACCAGCCCCCACTAGCCAAAAGATAATTACACCGAGGAAAGGCTTCAGTTACAACAATAGCCTACAGACAGCAAGCACTACAGACACAAATGAAAGTTTTTAAACAGATAAGGATTTGTAAAGATACAAAATAGACAAAGTGCTATATATATATATTACATTTTAAAAACAGTAATCTGTAAAAATAATCAAAAAAAAAATCAAGATACTTATATTTTCAGCTCAGTTGCGGTCAACAACTTATCCAGTCTGTACTGTGTGTAAAGACAGAAGCCCTATCAAAGTTAGGGCTTAAATACCAGAACAGAATTTTTTTTTTACAAGAACACAAAAGAACCAGCCCCCACTAGCCAAAAGATAATTACACAGAGGAAAGGCTTCAGTTAAAACAATAGCCTACAGACAGCAAGCACTAGAGACACAAATGAAAGTTTTTAAACAGATAAGGATTTGTAAAGATACAGAATAGACAAAGTGCTATATATATATATATATATTAAATTTTAAAAACAGTAATCTGTAAAAATAATCAAAAATAAATCAAGATACTTATATTTTCAGCTCAGTTGCGGTCAACAACTTATCCAGTCTGCACTGTGTGTAAAATATGAACTTCTATTATGACTCACATATGCACTCATTATTATGACTCACATATGCAATAATTATTATGACTCACATATGGACTCATATTATTACTCACATATGGACTCATATTATGACTCACATATGCACTCATTATGACTCACATATGCACTCATATTATCACTCACATATGCACTCATATTATCACTCACATTTGCAATCATAATATCACTCACATATGCACTCATATTATGACTCACATAAGCAATCATTATTATGACTCACATATGCACTCATTATTATGACTCACATATGCACTCATTATTATCACTGACATATGCACTCATTATCACTCAATTGTGCACTCATTACTATCACTCACATATGCACTCATATTATGACTCACGTATGCACTCATTTTATGACTCACATATGCACTCATAACATGACTCACATAAACGCTCATTTTTATGACTCACATATGCACTCATTTTTATGACTCACATATGCACTTATTATGACTCACATATGCGCTGATATTATGACTCAAATATGTACTCATTTTTATGACTCACATATGCACTCACATTATGACTCACATATGCATTCATATAATGAATCAGATATGAGCTCATTTTATGAATGATATATGCACTCATTATCACTCACATATGCACTCATTATCACTCACATATGCACTTATTTTATGACTAACATATGTACTCATATTATGACTCACTTCTGCACTCATGACTCACATATGCCTTTCTATTATAACTCACATATGCACTCCTATTATGACTTACACATCCGCTCATTGTTATGACTCACATATGCACTCATATTATGACTCACATATGCGCTCATATTATGACTCACATATGCACTCATATTATGGCTCACATATGCCCTCATATTATGACTCACATATGCACTCATTTTATGACTCACATATGCACTCATATTATGACTCACATATACACTCATATTATGACTCACATATGCACTCTTATTATGACTCACATATGCTCTCCTATTATGACTCACATATGAGCTTATTACTATGACTCACATATGCACTTATATTATGACTTACATATTTTTTTGTATTATTCTGTATTATAGAGCTAAATTATTACTTAGATATCTGTTGTCTTACTGTTCTGCAAATATGCAGATATCAGTATATATTTTTTTAGTTATAATTTGCACTGTGATTCCTCATATCTATCTCTGTTGAAACTGTCTTCCCCACCCCCTCCCTCATTTTAGTTTCTATAGCTTGTGTGTTAACTCAAGGTTCCCTTAATTTGCTGTTAATAGCAGCCTGCATTTAAAGTGGATTGTTGAGAGACAGCCTTACAAGACTCTCTGCAAATATATAGAGCTGAGTATATTTTTTGTATTATACTGTATTATAGAGCTAAATTGTTACTTAGATATCTGTTGTCTTACTGTTCTGCAAATATACAGATATCAGTATATATTTTTGGTTATAATTTGCACTGTGATTCCTCATATCTATCTCTGTTAAAACTGTCTTCCCCACCCCCCTCCCTGTTCTTGGTTGTAGTTTAAATTTGGTGGTTTTTGCAGTGCCCGCCCCAATGTAGATTTGATCTAGGACACTCCTCCAGTCCCATCTCTTTACTGCATTCTACCTAATAAACCCTTTCTGCACTTGCTTTTAGTCCTTTTTAATTTAATTACATTTTTGCAAACTGTGTGTGGACTAATATTGCTACATACTCAAGTGTGCCAGCTTGCACTGCATGTGAATTGTTTTTACTACTGTTTTTGCTACTTTTCTGAAAAAAAATATATATATGTTCTGCTTTTACGGTATTTGTGTTTCTTCCTACTTTATTTTGCTTTTGCGTCATCTTAAAAGTACTCAGTTGTATTTATTACTGCTTGGTGTAACTCATTCTAAGCCTTTTAGTTTAAGCACTTGGGCTTCAGACCAGTTTTTTTACATTAGGAAGGTTTGTGGCCTGCACTGTGGAGGCAGGACAGGTAGCTTACATCCTTCTAAGTTGGGAACTGCTGATTGAGGGCTCAGTGTCTGCTATTCTAAAAGTGTATTAGTTCTGGTTTAAGCACTTGGGCTTCAGGCCAGTTATTTTACATTAAGAAGGTTCGTGGTCTGCACTCTTATGGGAGGAGAGGCTGGACTCTGCCCTTCTGAGATGGGAATTTCTGGTTAAAGACTTATAGTGCCTGTATATTTCAACTGTTTCTTACTGAAATTGGTACACCTTGTTTGCTGTAGCATAGACTAGATCCAGGCCTGCTGAATCTAGCTTTGTTTGTATGCTTGTTGTTTGTTTGCTTGTTATTTCCCCTGAAAAGCTAATACCACCTACAATGTGGCTTTTCAGTGCTTCTGTGGATCCCTAGTGATATCTGCATTGCTTACTGTACTTATTTTCTTGTTTCACTTAAAAGAAAGTTACTGTTTGTCGTTTTTGCATTTAAGTTACCTGTAACACATTGCATTTAAGTTACCTGGCACTTGCTCTCTAAAGCAATTATATAAGTCAGCACTAACAAATTAAAAGCACTACACCCTCACAAACTCCCCTTGAGTACCTTGTTCCCCAATGGCCCTTTTTTTTCAATTATAAAGGAATTCCCAATGCTATTATAGCATGTCCAAAGGTCAGTTGTCAATCTCCTCTCCAGTCCAGCTGGTGAATCTGGGAATCTTGAGGCAATGTTACAACTGCCTCATGTACACAGACAACCCTCTCCTCCTCCCAACAAATTCCAACACATGTGAGAGATGCATCCATATAGCCAAACTGGAGGCTAAGCTCTCTCAACTCAGTACTGGTGTAACCAGTCAGGAGGAGAAGGAAACCACACTCACTACAATTCCAGTCTCACATAGACCTACCACGACAGCAAACCAAACACATAAACACACAAAAACATACCCGGAGGCTCTAAATAAAAATCTGCCTAAGCAGCAGAGACCTAGAAAGCAGACACCCAAGCAACCGCTACCCCAAAACAAAATACGTGCAACACATAGCTCACAAAGCCAGTGTGCCGAACAGTCACAGCCCTTAAGGCTAAACAACACACCTGATACACTTGTAATAGGTGACTCTATCGTCAGGCACACTGACGTCCCACTCACCAGACTGAACAAGGAGAAGGTCACGGTGAGCTGCCTGTCGGGCGCTAGGATCCGCCACATAACACAAGCACTCAGGTCACTCCAAGGTAAGTACAAATATGACTCAGTCATTGTCCATGCTGGTGTGAATGACCTGAGACGTACCTCCCTGGACTACATGAAAAGAGATATAGAGGAGCTCTCTGAGCATGTGGCCCAGGCTGGTATGACCCTGACCATGAGTAGCATCTTACCCTCACCAAGAATTATGCCACAATATGAAGACAAGATGATCAATTTCAACAATTGGCTTAAGTATTGGTGTCATTCAAAGGGGATCCAATGCCTGTCAGCCTGGAATGACATGCTCAACAAGCCAAGATGCTTCGCTAGGGATGGCTTGCACCTGTCACCCCTGGGCTTTCGGATATTGGCAAAGGCTCTTGCTACCCCCATAGTGCCTTTTTTAGGCAAGGCTTAAAAGACAAACCCACCTCCATAGGTATCACAAGGGATAAGAAACTAAGAGTAATGCTACTCAACGCATGAAGTCTAAACCTCAAGATGCATGCACTCGAAACTCTCCTTAGCATGGAGAACATTGATATCTGTGCAGTAACAGAAACCTGGTTCAAGGCTCCCGAGAGCACCCCAGCACTACCAGGTTATACCTCATACCATGCTTTTCGGCCCCAAATCTTGGACCGAACCACAAAAGGAGGGGGAGTATCAATATTCATCAAAGATACCCACACCTCCAGGTTGGTGGCACAGCACGAAGCATCAGAGACTATCTATGTGCAACTAACAGTGGGTAAAACTGCCTTCCAGGTTATAGCCTGCTACAGACCACCCTTGCAAACCCAGGAACCCCACTCAGCCTTATTGAGAACACTGGAAAATATGAAGGTCTCTCCAAACACCATTATATTGGGCGACATCAACTACCCAAACATAGACTGGGAGCATTACTCTAGCTCCAACACCCTAGACCAAAGGTTCCTAGAATTTATAAACTCAAATGCTATGGAACAACTTGTTACCACTCCCACAAGAGGGGAAAACATACTGGACCTGATCATCACCAACATGGGGACTCTATGCTCCAGACCAGAAGTGTATCCCCTCACTGGTAAGATCAGACCATAAACTAATCTCACTGGATATTCACATCCCGACCCCATCTCCTGCCCAGAAAACCACAGTGCAAAATTTCTCTAAAGCAAATTTCACACTCCTCAAAACTGAGATGGAATCCTTCAAAGCCCCCAGGCCTGTGGAAAATACAGCCCAGACTGCAGAATCCTTTATAAATGCATTCTATAAACACCTTCAGGAATGCATGGATCATGCAATCCCAAATAAAACCAATACCCAATCCTCCAAAGGCAGATGTCCTGTCTGGTGGCCCCCAGCCATAAACAAACTATACAATAGAAGGAGGAAGCTACTAAATGATAGAGCAAAATCCCCAAAAGGGAAGGCATCTCTGATCAGTATTAACAAAAATCTACGGGCACTCATAAAATCGTCTAAGGCCAGCTTCGAGAGAAAAATTGCACAGGACACTAAGGATAATCACAAGGCTTTCTTTAGTTATGTTAGGAACCTGGGTGGGAATTCCCAGATATGCTCAGAATTAGTCCAAAATGACAAAAAATACACTGAACCCACAGACATTGCCAACATCCTAGCTGACAGGTTCAGCGCAACCCCCCCCCACCAAAAGGCCAAATATCTATCCCAGCAGAGTGCTGCCCCCCTAACATCTCAGATGCTCAGGTAAGAACCACCATCCCCAAAGCAAAAAACACAGCATCAATGGGACCAGACGGTGTCCCGGGCTGCATCTTACATGAACTCCAAGAAGAGCTAAACCCAAACATAAAACTACTGTTCAATCTCAGCCTTACTACAGGATATGTACCCAAAGAGTGGCGTACAGCGACCGTGGACCCTCTCCACAAAGGTGGTGCCTCAACAGATCCTGGAAACTATCACCCTATAAGCCTGACTAGTTTGGTCTGCAAAGCTATGGAAAGGATCATCATGGACCTCATAATTAAAGATATTGGGGACCTACAGACACTGGATCCTACCCAGTTCGGCTTTGTTAAGGGCAGATCCTGCCTCTTAAACCTGGTTGATTTCTTTGAAACAGTCACCAAGGCCATTGATGAGGGAAAGGTGGTCCACACAGCCTACCTGGACCTCGCAAAAGCTTTCGATGCAATACCCCACTCGGGCATTATAGATAAGCTCACCAGCTTAAATATAAACCCCTATGTCACTAGATGGGTTGCAAACTGGCTCAAGGATATAACCCACATGGTTAGAATTGCTGGAGCCATCTCAGACTCCAAACCAGTTACAAGTGGCGTCCCACAAGGCTCAGTCCTGGGACGTCTCTTGTTCGGTATATATTTCTCGGAGGTACAGGCCAACACGGAGGGACTGTGGCTGACCAAGTTCGCAGATGACTGCAAACTGGGTGCCATAAAAGACTCTCCCACCGACACAAGCATCCTCCAAAAGGGCCTCATTGAAACAGACAACTGGTGCCAGAGCCACGGCCTCAAGCTAAATGCCAAAAAGTGTATAGTCATCCCCTTTGGCAAAAACAAAGTGCCCACAAATTACCACATAGGCGGTAATCCATTAAGTACAGAAGAAGTAATTAGGGACCTGGGGACCCAAGTTGATAGCAGTCTCTCATTTGACAACCACGTGGCCAAAGTGGTTAGAAAAACATTTTATATAGCCCACCTAATCATGAAGGGATTCACATCTAGATCAGGGGAGGTCATCGTACCTCTTTAGTCATCCCTCATCAGGCCCATAATTGAGTACAATGTCCCTTTTATGATGTACCTTACCAGACACCTGCAGCAACTGGAAAGACCCCAAAAGTACCTCACCAAGAGGATCAAAGGGCTAAAACAGATGCCATATGCTGCTCGGTTAAAGAAACTACAGCTCTACTTAGTGGCATACCGCCTGTTCAGGGGCGATCTGTGCCTGATGTAAAAAGCCATGTCCAACCTGGAATTAATGGAAATGCTGCACTTCAGAAAATCCAAATCCCATCGAGCTACGCGCTCGAGAGTCTTGAACCTCAGCACTGAAATAAATAGGACATGCTGGAGGGACAGATTCATAACCCAGAGGCTCCCTTCACTCTGGAATAAAATCCCAGTCCAGGTTAGGCAGAGTCCCTCATTGACTCTATTCAAGAGGAATCTGGATGAGTGGATGGGAGATCATAGGTTTAACCCGGGTATCACTTCTGTGTCACTGTTAGACAGAGGCACATTATACTAACCTCGAAAAAGGGCATAGCAAAATTAATTTAAAATGGGTGGTGAAAGCCAAACACATTCTGGCTAGGCTTGTAAATGCCCTAGGGCAGATAGCCTGGTATGAAACTATGAACCTATGAACCTATATGCACTCATATTATGACTCACATATGCATTCATATTATGACTCACATATGCACTCATTATTAAGACTCACATATGCACTCATATTATGACTCACATATGAACTCATATTAGGATTCACATATGCATTCCTATTATTACTCACATATGCATGCATTATTATCACTCACATATGCACTTATTTTATGACTCACATATGCACTAATTTTATGAATCACATATGCACTCATATTATGACTCATATATGCGCTCATGATTATGACTCACATATGTGCTCATTATTATGACTCACATATGCACACATATTATGACTCACATATGCACTTATATTATGACTCACATATGCGCTCATTATTATGACTCACATATGCACTTATTAAAATCACTCACATATGCACTTATTAAAATCACTCACCTATGCACTCATTATTATGACTCACATATGCACTCATTGTTATGACTCACATATGCACTCATATTATGACTCACATAAACAATCATTATTATGACTCACATATACACTCATTATTTTCATTGGCATATGCATTCATTATTATGACTCACGTATGCACTCATTTTATGACTCACATATGCACTCATATTATGACTCACATATGCACTCATATCATGATTCACATAAACGCTCATTTTTATGACTCACATATGCACTTATTATGACTCACATATGTGCTCATATTATGACTCACATATGTACTCATTTTTATGACTCACATATGCACTCACATTATGAATCACATATGCGCTCATATTATGACTCACATATGCTCTCATTATTATGACTCACATATGAACTCATATTATGACTCACATATGCACTCATTATTATGACTCCCATGTTTGCAGATGACATTGTGATCTGTAGTGAGAGTAGGGAACAGGTGGAGGAGACCCTGGAGAGATGGAAATATGCTCTAGAGAGAAGAGGAATTTAGGTCAGCAGGAGTAAGACAGAACGTATGTGTGTGAATCAGAGGGAGGATAGAGGAATGGTGAGGATGCAAGGAGTAGAGGTGGCGAAGGTGGATGAGTTTAAATACTTGGGGTCAATAGTTCAGAGTAACGGTGAGTGTGGAAGAGAGGTGAAGAAGAGAGTACAGGCAGGATGGAGTGGGTGGAAAAGAGTGTCAGGAGTGATTTGTGACAGACGAGTACCTGTATGAGTGAAAGGGAAGTTCTACAAGAGGGTAGTGAGACCAGCTATATTATATGGGTTGGAGACAGTGGCATTGACAAAAAGGCAGGAGTTTGAGCTGGATGTGGCAGAAATAAAGATGTTAAGATTTGCACTGGGTGTGACGAGGGTGGACAGGATTAGGAATAAGTATATTTGAGGGTCAGCCCAGGTTGGAAGGATTGGAGACAAAGCCAGAGAGGAGCGATTATGTTGCTTTGGACATGTGCTGAAGAGGGATGCTGAGTATAGTGGGAAAAAGATGCTAAGGATGAAGCTACCAGGTAACAGGAATAGAGGAAAGCCTATGATAAGGTTTATGGATGTGGTGAGAGAGGACATGCAGGTGGTTGGTGTGACAGCGTAAGATGCAGAGGACAGGAAGAAATGGAAACAGGTGATCTGCTGTGGTGACCCCAAAGAGGAACAGCTGAAAGAAGATGATGATGATTATGACTCACATATGTACTTATTATTATGACTCACATATGGACTCATATTATGACTCACATATACACTCATTATGACTCACCTATGCATTCATATTATCACTCACATATGCACTTATATTATCACTCACATTTGCAATCATATCACTCACATATGAACTCATATTATGACTCACATATGCACTCATTATTATGACTCACATATGCACTCATATTATCACTCACATATGCACTCATATTATCACTCACATATGCATTCATATTATGACTCACATACTCCTTCATTATTATGACACACATATGCACTAATTCTTATGAATAACTAATGCACTCATCTTATGACTCACATATGCACCCATATTATGACTCACATATGCACTCATTATTATGACTCACATATGCACTCATATTATGACTCACATATGCGCTCACATTATGACTCACATATGCGCTCATTATTATGACTCACATATGCGCTCATTATTATGACTCACATATGTACTCATATTACGACTCACATATGCACTCATTTTTATGACTCACATATGCACTTATATTATGACTCACATATGCGCTTATTATTATGACTCACATATGTGCTGACATTATGACTCACATATGCACTCATTATTATCACTCACATATGCACTCATTAAAATCACTGACCTATGCACTCATTATTGTGACTCAGATATGTGCTCATTATTGACTCACATATGCTCTCATATTATGACTCACATATGAACTCCTATTATGACTCACATATGCACTCATTATTATGACTCTCATATGCACTTATTATTATGACTCACATATGCACTCATTATGACTCACATATGGACTCATATTATTACTCACATATGGACTCATATTATGACTCACATATGCACTCATTATGACTCACATATGCACTCATATTATCACTCACATATGCACTTATATTATCACTCAAATTTGCAATCATAATATTACTCACATATGCACTCATATTATGACTCAAATAAGCAATCATTATTATGACTCACGTATGCACTAATTTTATGACTGACATATGCACTCATATTATGACTCACATATGCACTCATATCATGATTCACATAAACGCTCATTTGCATGACTCACATATGCGCTCATTATTATGACTCACATATGCACTTATTATGACTCACATATGTGCTCATATTATGACTCACATATGTACTCATTTTTATGACTCACATATGCACTCACATTATGACTCACATATGCATTCATATAATGAATCACATATGCGCTCATTTTATGAATGACATATAAGCTCATTATTGTGACTCACATATGCACTCATTATTATTACTCACATATGCACTCATTTTTTGACTGACATATGCACTCATTATCACTCACATATGCACTCATTATCACTCACATATGCACTTATTTTATGACTCACATACGTACTCATATTATGACTCACTTCTGCACTCATTATTCACATATGCCCTTCTATTATGACTCACATATGCACTCCTATTATGACTTATATATGTGCTCATATTATGACTCACATATGCACTCATATTATGACTCATATATATACTCATATTATGACTCACATATGCACTCTTATTATTACTCACATATGTTCTCCTATTATGACTCACATATCAGCTTATTACTATGACTCACATAAGCGCTTATATTATGACTTACATATGCACTCATATTATGATTCACATATGCACTCCTATTATGACTCACATATGCACTCATTTTATAACTCACATATGCACTAATTTTATGACTCACATATGCACTCATGTTATGACTCACATATGCGCTCATTATTATGACTCACATATGTTCTCATTATTATGACTCACATATGCACTCATATTATGACTCACATATCCACTAATATTATGACTCACATACGCGCTCATTATTATGACTCACATATGTGCTGATATTATGACTCACATATGCACTCTTATTATGACTCACATTTGCACTCATTATTATCACTCACATATGCACTCATTAAAATCACTCAACTACGCACTCATTATTATGACTCAGATATGCGCTCATTATTGACTCACATATGTGCTCATATTATGACTCACATATGCGCTCATATTATGACTCACATATGAACTCCTATTATGACTCACATATGCACTCATTATTATGACTCACATATGCACTTATTATTATGACTCACATATGCACTCATTGTTATGACTCACATATGGACTCATATTATGACTCACATATGGACTCATATTATGACTCTCATATACCCTCATTATGACTCACATATGCACTCATATTATTACTAACATATGCACTTATATTATCATTCACATTTGCAATCATATCACTCACATATGTACTTATTTTTATGACTCACATATGCACTCATTTTATGACTCACATATGCACTCATATTATGATTCACATATCCACTCATATCATGATTCACATAATCGCTCATTATTATGATTCACATATGCAATTATTATGACTCATATATGCGCTCATATTATGACTCACATATGTACTTATTTTTATGACTCACATATGCACTCGCATTATGAATCACATATGCACTCATATTATGACTCAAATATGTGCTCATATTATGAATGACACATGCTCTCATTATTATGACTCACATATGCACTCATTATTATCATTCACATATGCACTCATTTTGTGACTCACATATGTTCTCATTATTATGACTCACATATGAACTCCTATTATGACTCACATATGCACTTACTATTATGACTCCCATGTTTGCAGATGACATTGTGATCTGTAGTGAGAGTAGGGAACAGGTGGAGGAGACACTGGAGAGATGGAGATATGTTCTAGAGAGAAGAGGAATGAAAGTCAGCAGGACTAAGTCAGAATATATGTGTGTGAATGGGAGGGAGGATAGAGGAATGGTGAGGATGCAAGGAGTAGCGGTGGCGAAGGTGGATGAGGTTAAATACTTGGGGTCAATAGTTCAGAGTAACGGTGAGTGTGGAAGAGAGGTGAAGAAGAGAGTACAGGCAGGATGGAGTGGGTGGAGAAGACTGTTAGGAGTGATTTGTGACAGATGAGTACCTGTAAGAGTGAAAGGGAAGGTCTACAAGAGGGTAGTGAGACCAGCTATGTTATATGGGTTGGAGACAGTGGCACTGACAAAAGGCAGGAGTTTGAGCTGGATGTGGCAGAATTAAAAATGTTAAGATTTGCACTGGGTGTGACGAGGGTGGACAGGATTAGGAATAAGTATATTAGGGGGTCAGCCCAGGTTGGAAGGATTGGAGACAAAGCCAGAGAGGCACGATTACATTGGTTTGGACATGTGCTGAGGAGGAATGCTGAGTATATTGGGAAAAATATGCTAAGGATGAAGCTACAAGGTAACAGGAAAAGAGGAAAGCCTAAGATAAGATTTATGGATGTGGTGACAGAGGACATGCAGGTGGTTGGTGTGACAGAGCAAGATGCAGAGGACAGGAAGAAATGGAAACAGGTGATCTGCTGTGGTGACCCTTAAGGGGAACAGCCGAAAGAAGATGATGATGATTATGACTCACATATGGACTTATTATTATGACTCACATATGCACTCATTGTTATGACTCACATATGGACTCATATTATGAACTCACATATGGACTCATATTATGACTCACATATACACTCATTATGACTCACATATGCACTCATATTATCACTCACATAAGCACTTATATTATCATTCACATTTGCAATCATATCACTCACATATGCCCTCATATTATGACTCACATATGCACTTATATTTTGACTCACATATGCGCTGATTATTATGACTCACATATGTCCTGAAATTATGACTCACATATGCACTCTTATTATGACTCACATATGCACTCATTATTATCACTCACATATGCACTCATTAAAATCACTCACCTATGCACTCATTATTATGACTCAGATATGCGCTCATTATTGACTCACATATGCGCTCATATTATGACTGACATATGCGCTCATATTATGACTCACATATGAACTCCTATTATGACTCACATATGCACTCATTATTATGACTCGCATATGCACTTATTATTATGACTCACATATGCTATCATTGTTATGACTCACATATGGACTCATATTATGACTCACATATGGACTCATATTATGACTCACATATACACTCATTATAACTTACATATGCACTCATATTATCACTCACATATGCACTTATATTATCATTCACATTTGTAATCATATCACTCACATATGCACTCATAATATGACTCACATAAGCAATCATTATTATGACTCACATATGCCTCATTATTATGACTCACTTATACACTCATTATTTTCACTGACATATGCACTCATTATTATCACTCACATGTGCACTCATTACTATCACTCACATATGCACTCATATTATGACTCACGTATGCACTCATATTATGACTCACATATGCACTCATATCATGATTCACATAAACGCTCATTTTTATAACTCACATATGCACTTATTATGACTCATATTCCCTCATATTATGACTCACATATGCACTCACATTATGAATCACATATGCACTCATATTATCACTCAAATATGTGCTCATATTATGAATGACATATGCGCTCATTATTATGACTCACATATGCACTCATTATTATCATTCACATATGCACTCATTTTATGACTCACATATGCACTCATTTTATGACTCACATATGCTCTCATTATTATGACTCACATACGAACTCCTATTATGATTCACATATGTACTCATTATTATGACTCACATGTTTGCAGATGACATTGTGATCTGTAGTGAGAGTAGGGAACAGGTGGAGGAGACCCTGGAAAGATGGAGATATGCTCTTGAAAGAAGAGGAATGAAGGTCAGCAGGAGTAAGACAGAATATATGTGTATGAATCAGAGGGAGGATAGAGGAATGGTGAGGATGCAAGGAGTAGAGGTGGCGAAGGTGGATGAGGTTAAATACTTGGGGTCAATAGTTCAGAGTAACGGTGAGTGTGGAAGAGAGGTGAAGAAGAGTGTACAGGCAGGATGCAGTGGGTGGAGAAGAGGGTCAGGAGTGATTTGTCACAGACGAATACCTGTAAGAGTGAAAGGGAAGGTCTACAAGAGGGTAGTGAGACCAGCTATGTTATATGGGTTGGAGACAGTGGCACTGACAAAAGGCAGGAGTTTGAGCTGGATGTGGCAGAATTAAAAATGTTAAGATTTGCACTGGGTGTGACGAGGGTGGACAGGATTAGGAATAAGTATATTAGAGGGTCAGCCCAGGTTGGAAGGATTGGAGACAAAGCCAGAGAGGCACGATTACATTGGTTTGGACATGTGCTGAGGAGGAATGCTGAGTATATTGGGAAAAAGATGCTAAGGATGAAGCTACAAGGTAACAGGAAAAGAGAAAAGCCTAAGATAAGGTTTATGGATGTGGTGAGAGAGGACATGCAGGTGGTTGGTGTGACAGAGCAAGATGCAGAAGACAGGAAGAAATGGAAACAGGTGATCTGTTGTGGCGACCCATACGGGGAACAGCCAAAAGAAGATGATGATGATTATTTATGACTCACATATGGACTTTTTATTATGACTCACATATGCGCTCATTGTTATGACTCACATATGGACTCATATTATGACTCACATATGGACTCATATTATGACTCACATATACACTCATTATGACTCACCAATGCACTCATTATTATGACTCAGATATGCGCTCATTATTGACTCAAATATGCGCTCATTATTATGACTCACATATGGACTCATATTATGACTCACCGATGGACTCATATTATGACTCACATATACACTCATTATGACTCACATATGCATTCATATTATCACTCACATATGCACTTATATTATCATTCACATTTGCAATCATAATATCACTCACATATGCACTCATATTATGACTCACATAAGCAATCATTATTATGACTCACATATGCACTCATTATTATCACTCACATGTGCACTCATTACTATCACTCACATATGCACACATAATATGACTCACGTATGCACTCATTTTATGACTCACATATGCACTCATATTATGACTCACATATGCACTCATATCATGATTCACATAAACGCTCATTTTTATGACTCACATATGCGCTCATTATGACTCACATATGCACTCATATTATGACTCACATATGCACTCACATTATGGATCACTCATCACTCAAATATGTGCTCATATTATGAATGACATATGCGCTCATTATTATGACTCACATATGCACTCATTATTATCATTCACATATGCACTCATTTTATGACTCACATATGCACTCATTTTATGACTCAGATATGCTCTCATTATTATGACTCACTTACGAACTCCTATTATGACTCACATATGTACTCATTATTATGACTGACGTGTTTGCAGATGACATTGTGATCTGTAGTGAGAGTAGGGAACATGTGGAGGAGACCCTGGAGAGATGGAGATATGCTCTAGAAAGAAGAGGAATGAAGGCCAGCAGAAGTAAGACAGAATATATGTGTATGAATCAGAGGGAGGATAGAGGAATGGTGAGGATGCAAGGAGTAGAGGTGGCGAAGGTGGATGAGGTTAAATACTTGGTGTCAATAGTTCAGAGTAACGGTGAGTGTGGAAGAGAGGTGAAGAAGAGAGTACAGGCGGGATGGGGTGGGTGGAGAAGAGGGTCAGGAGTGATTTGTGACAGACGAGTACCTGTAAGAGTGAAAGGGAAGGTCTATAAGAGGGTAGTGAGACCAGCTATGTTATATGGATTGGAGACAGTGGCACTGACAAAAAGGCAGGAGTTTGAGCTGGATGTGGCAGAATTAGAGATGCTAAGATTTGCACTGGGTGTGACGAGGGTGGACAGGATTAGGAATAAGTATATTAGACGGTCAGCCCAGGTTGGAAGGATTGGAGACAAAGCCAGAGAGGCATGATTATGTTGGTTTGGACATGTGCTAAGGAGGGATGCTGAGTATATTGAGAAAAAGATGCTAATGATGATGCTACCAGGTAACAGGAAAAGAGGAAAGCCTAAGATAAGGTTTATGGATGTGGTGAGAGAGGACATGCAGGTCGTTGGTGTGACAGAGCAAGATGCAGAGGGCAGGAAGAAATGGAAACAGGTGATCTGCTGTGGCGACCCCTAAGGGGAACAGCCGAAAGAAGATGATGATGATTTTGACTCACATATGGACTTATTATTATGACTCACATATGCACTCATTTTTATGACTCACATATGGACTCATATTATGACTCACATATGGACTCATATTATGACTCACATATACACTCATTATGACTCACCTATGCACTCATATTATCACTCACATATACACTTATTATGACTCACATATGCACTCCTATTATGACTCACATGTGCACTCATTATTATGACTCACATATGCACTCATATTATCACTCACATATGCACTCATATTATCACTCACATATGCATTCATATTATGACTCACATACGCCCTCATTATTATGACTAACATATGCCCTAATTCTTATGACTCACTAATGCACTCATATTATGTCTCACATATGCACCCATATTATGACTCACATATGCACTCATTATTATGACTCAGATATGCACTCATATTATCACTCACATATGCACTCATATTGTCAATCACATATGCACTCATATTTTGACTCACATATGCGCTGATTATTATGACTCACATATGCACTCATATTACGACTCACATATGCACTTATATTATGACTCACATATGCGCTCATTATTATGACTCACATATGCACGCATTGTTATGACTCACATATGTACTCATATTATGACACATATGGACTCATATTATGACTCACATACACACTCATTATGAATCAGATATGCACTCATATTATCACTCACATATGCACTTATATTATCACTCACATTTGCAATGATATCACTCACATATGCACTCATATTATGACTCACATAAGCAATCATTATTATGTCTCACATATGCACTCGTTATTATAACTCACATATACACTCATTACTATCATTCACATATGCACTCATATTATGACTCATGTATGCACTCATTTTATGACTCACATATGCACTCATATCATGATTCACATAAACGCTCATTTTTATGACTCACATATGCGCTCATTATTATGACTCACATATGCGCTCATATTATGACTCACATATGTACTCATTTTTATGACTCACATATGCACTCACATTATGAATCACATATGCACTCATATTATGACTCAAATATGCGCTCATATTATGAATGACATATGCGCTCATTATTATGACTCACATATGCACTCATTATTATCACTCACATACCTGAGACGTACCTCCTTGGACTACATGAAAAGAGACATAGAGGAGCTCTCTGATTATGTAGCCCAAGCAGGTATGACCCTGACCTTGAGCAGTATCCTACCTTCACCAAGAATGATGCCACAATACAGTGACAAGATGATCAGCTTTAATAATTGGCTTAAACTCTGGTGTCATTCAAAGGGGATCCAATGTCTGTCTGCCTGGGATGACATGCTGGACAAGTCACGCTGCTTCGCAAGGGACGGCTTGCACCTGTCACCCCTGGGCTTCCGGATATTGGCAAAGGCTCTTGCCACCCCCATAGTGCCTTTTTTAGGCAAGGCTCAAATTCTAAACCTACCACCCTAGAACACAAAAAGGAAAAACTAAGGGTAATGCTGCTCAATGCCAGAAGTCTCAACCTCAAGATGCACGCACTCGAGGCCCTTCTCAGTATGGAGAACATCGATGTCTGTGCTGTGACTGAAACTTGGTTCAAGGCTCCCGAGAGCACCCAGTCACTATCAGGCTTTACCTCATATCATGTGTTCCGGCCCCAAAATCCGGACAACACCAAGAAAGGAGGGGGGGGGTGTCTATATTCATCAAGAACACCAACACCTCAAGGTTGGTGGCAATGCACGATGCATTGGAGACCATCCAGGTGCAATTAACCATAGGCAAGACTGCTCTGCAATTTGTAGCATGTTACCGGCCACCCTCTCAATCTCAGGAACCTCACATAGCTTTCCTGAAAACACTGGAGGGGATAAATGTATCTCCAAACACCATCATACTAGGTGATTTCATCTACCCGAATATTGACTGGGATCACTACTCAAGCCCCAACATTCTATCCCAAAGGTTCCTAGAGTTCATAAACTCAAATGCCATGGAACAACTAGTCACCATCCCCACAAGAGGAGATAACATACTAGATCTCATCATCACGAACATGGGGTCACAATGTTCAACACCGGAGGTATACCCTTCACTGGTGAGATCAGACCATAAACTAATCTTACTGGAAGTCCACATCCCGCCCCCACCTGAGATAAAAAAGACCACAGTGAAGTACTTCTCAAAAGCCGACTTCACACTTCTAAAGGCTAGTGTGGTGTCTTTTAAGGCCCTCGAGACTGCGGAAACCATTACTCAAGCCACTGAATCACTTACAAATGCCTTCTACCAGCACCTACAGGACTGCATGGATCAGGCAATCCCAAACAAAACAAAGACTCTTTGTACCAAAGGCAAGCGTCCAGTTTGGTGGACCCCAGCCATAAACAAGCTCTACAACAAAAGGAGGAAGCTACTACAAGATAGAGCAAAATCCTTAAAAGGGAAAACACCCTTGATCATTATAAGTAAAAAACTAAGATCTCTCATAAAATCATCCAAGGCAAATTTTGAGAGAAAAGTCGCTAAGGACTCAAAGGGCAATCATAAGGCCTTCTTTAGCTATGTTAGAAACCTGGGAGGAAACTCCCAGATATGCTCAGAATTAGTTCAAAATGATGTAAAAATTACTGAACCTACAGACATTGCCAACATACTGGCTGACAGGTTCAGTGCAAACTTCCCCCCCCCCTCCCCCCCAAAATGTGAGATATCTATACCAGAGAATTATAGCCCCCCAAACATCTCTAACGCTCAGGTGAGAACTGCTCTCTCCAAGGCAAGAAACAAAGCATCCATGGGATCAGATGGTGTCCCCGGATGTGTGCTCCACGAACTCAATGAGGAATTAAACCCGCAGTTAGGGCAGCTGTTTATTCTTAGCCTCACCTCAGGATACGTGCCTAAGGAGTGGCGTACGGCAACTGTGGTCCCACTTCACAAAGGCGGTGCCTCCACCGACCCGGGAAATTACTGTCCCATCAGCTTGACAAGCTTGATCTGCAAAGCTATGGAGAGGATCATAATGGAACTCATAAATAAAGACATAGGAGACTTGCAGACTTTGGATCCGACCCAGTTTGGCTTTGTCAAGGGCAGATCATGCCTTTTAAACCTGGTTGACTTTTTCGAAACAGTCACCAAGGCCATTGATGAGAGAAAGGCAGTCCACACAGCCTACCTCGACCTGGCAAAGGCTTTCGACACAATACCCCACTCAGGTATCATTGAAAAACTCATCAGCTTAAATGTAAACCCATACGTCACAAGAGGGGTTGCAAATTGGCTAAGTGACAGAACCCACAGGGTCAGAGTTACTGGCGCCATGTCAGACTCAAAGCCTGTCACAAGTGGTGTCCCACAGGGCTCAGTCCTGGGCCCTCTCCTGTTCGGCATCTACTTTTCAGAAGTACAAGCAAACGCAGGAGGATTATGGCTGACAAAATTTGCAGATGACTGCAAACTGGGCGCCATAGTTGAGAACACATCTGACACAGATATCCTTCAGAAGGGTCTTATAGAAACGGAAAACTGGTGCCAGAGCCATGGCCTAAAGTTAAACGCCAAAAAATGCAAAGTCAAACCCTTCGGGAAAAACAAGGTTACCCCTAGCTACCATATAGGTGGCAACCCACTAAGCACAGAAGAGGTTATCAGGGATCTGGGTACCCAGGTTGACAGTAACCTTTCATTTGACACTTACGTTGCCAAAGTAGTTAGGAAGACCTTCTACATTGCCCACTTGATCATGAAGGGATTCACATCTAGATCAAGGGAAGTCATCGTCCCCCTGTACTCATCACTCATCAGACCAATGATTGAGTACAATGCCCCATTCGGAATGTATCTGACATGACACCTGCAGCAACTGGAAAGGCCCCAAAAGTTCCTCACCAAAAGGATAAAGGGTCTCAAAAATATGTCCTATGCTGCCCGACTGAAGGAACTTCAGCTCTATTCAGTCGCCACTGCCTGCTCAGAGGTGACCTGTGCCTGACATACAAGGCCATGTCCAACCCAGAATTGATGAACATGCTTCACCTCAAAAAATCTAGATCCCTCAGAACTACAAGGGCAGGAGACTTAAACCTTGACACGGTTATTAATAGGACGTGCTGGAGGGACAGATTCATCACCCAGAGACTCCCTATGCTGTGGAACAAAATCCCGGTACATGTGAGGCAGAGCACCTCACTGCCTTTGTTCAAGAGAAATCTTGACCGATGGATGGGAGATCGCAGATATACCCCAGGGATTATCTCAGTGTCACTGCTTGACAGAGGCACAGCAAAATAATGGGCATAGTATCCTCCAAACTAAAGGGGTGGCGAAAGCCACAAAACTCTGGGCTAGGCTTATAAATGCCCTTGGGCAGATAGCCTAGTATGAACCTATGAACTTATGAACCTATATGCACTCATTTTATGAGTCACATATGCACTCATTTTATGACTCACATATGCGCTCATTATTATGACTCACATATGCGCTCATGATTATGGCTCACATATGCACTCCTATTATGACTCACATATGCACTCATACTATGACTCGCATATGCGCTCATTATTATGACTCACATATGTACTCATTTTTATGACTCACATATGCACTCATATTATGACTCACATATGCACTCATTATTATGACTCACATATGTACTCATTTTATGACTCACATATGCACTCATATTATGCCGCACATATTCACTCATTATTATGACTCACATATGCACTCATATTATGACTCACATATGCACTCATTAATATGAGTTCATATTAAAACACCGAATGCTGAAAACAGTGAATGGTGTTTCATCAACACATATTCAGCGAACACTGAAAATGTCGATACCACAGAACAGCAATTTCTTTCCTAGGGAAAGAAATCGCTGTTCCAACCTACCCCCAAAAAAAACATTAAACACTTCCAAACACATACACACATACTCTAACCCTAATTATACCCCCCAAAACCAGTAAACAACTAAATACACATATGCATGTAACCCAACCATACAGCTAATGAAAAAAAAAACAGTAAACATTTTAAAACATATGCACTTACCGTAACCCACACCCTAACCCTAAGGTCAGTAACTCAAACATTTACATAAACAATTCCAAACAAAAAAACACTTACCTTAACCCTAATCCTACCGCCCCAAAACAAAAGTAAACAGATGAAAACACATGCACACATAACTCAATCATTCATCTAATGCAAACTAAAAAACAATAAACACTTTCATACATATGCACTTACCTTAAACAGCACCCTAACCCTAAGATCAGTAACTGTTGCATAATCATGCTAGCGAGCTATACTGGACAAGGGACAACACTACACTACAGAACAGGCAAAGCAATGAAGCAGTCAAGCGACTTCTTTACAAGGGAAAGAATTCGCTGAACAGTCGCTTCACTGTTTTGCCTGTTCGCCCTACATGTGTCTATGAAAACACATTTGACAAAATGCATTTTCTTCATTCTGATATGAACCCATTATTATGACTCACATATTCACTCATTTTATGACTCACATATGCACTCATTATTATGACTCACATATGCGCTCATATTATGACTCACATATACGCTCATTATGACTCACATATGCTCTCATATTATGACTCACATATGCCCTCATTATGACTCACATATGCGCTCATTATTATGACTCATATATGCACTCATATTATTACTCACATAAGCACTTATTATTATGACTCACATATGCACTCATGCTATGACTCACATATGTGCTCATTATTATGACTCACATATGCGCTCATTATTATGACTCACATATGCACTCATTATTATGACTCACATATGCACTCATATTATGACTCACATATGTACTCATTTTTATGGGTTCATGTTAAAACACCGAACGCTGAAAACAGCGAATGGTGTTTTATCGACACATATTCAGCGAACATTGAAAATGTTGGAACCACTGAACAGCGATTTCTTTCCTAGGGAAAGAAATCGCTGTTCCAATCCCCCCCCAAAAAAACATTAAACACTTCCAAACACATACACACATACCCTAACCCTAATTATACCCCCAAAAACCAGTAAACAACTAAATGCACATATGCACGTAACCCAACCATACATCTAACAAAAAAAAGCAGTAAACATTTTAAAACATATGCACTTACCTTAACCTGCACCCTAACACTAAGGGCAGTAAGTCTCACACATTTATATAAACAGTTCCAAAAAAACACACTTACCTTAACCCTAATCCTATTCCCCCCAAAACAAAAGTAAACAGCTGAAAACACATACACAAGTGACTCCTCCATGCATGTAATGCAAAATAAAAAACATGGCAAATCCATACTTTTGCCCATATATTTCCTGGGCTTAATGAATATGCTTCTATTATGTGTATTTTGAAACTTAAAGCACTAAATAGGTAAGATATAAATATACTCTACCTGACTGATTTTATCATTATCATTAAATATCTAATTTTATTTTTATATACATATATATATATATATATATATATATATATATATATATATATATATATATATATATATATACTTATACTTTATTACGACATATTTTCTTACATTTTTATTTGTCATGTTTTTTAGACATTTATATGGTCCTATATGTTTGTATTTGTATTCTTACTTCTTTACTATGATGTTACCTTGATAGTTTTTTCTGTTTTGAGGTGAACAATTTTAGAATATACATCTCTATTATTTACAACTTTAAGTATTTACTTAAGTATTTTTTTTTTTTAATTGCAGGGCAATTAAGGTTAATTGTTGTCTTTATAAATACTATTGCATGCTGGGATAGGATGTCTGAAGAAGTTTGGAAATTTGTCTAAACGAAAGCACTAACAATAAACAATCCTGCTTGAAGGTACTTCAGCTACTTCGTATATGTGTTTTTTACTAGCAAAATAAAAAACAGTAAACACTTTCATACTTATGCACTTACCTTAACCCACACCCTTACCCTAAGATCAGTACCTGTTGCACAATCACACTTGGGAGCTATACTGGACAAGGACCACACTACACTCCAGAACAGGGAAAGCCATGAAACAGTCAAGCAACTTCTTTCCCAGGGAAAGAATTCGCTGAACAGCCACTTCGCTGTTTTGCCTGTTCGCCCTACATGTGTTGATGAAAATGCATTAGACAAAATGCGTTTTTGTCATTCTAATATGAACACATTATTATGACTCACATATGCACTGATATTATGGCTCACATATGCACTAATTTCTGACTCACATATGCACTCATATTATGACTCACATATACACTCATATTATGACTCACATATGAACTCATAGTATGAATCACATATGCACTCATTATTAAGACTCACATATGCACTCATATGTGAGTCTTAATGAGTGCATATGTGAGTCTTAATAATGAGTGCATATGTGATTAAGACTCACATATGCACTCATATTATGACTCACATATGCACTCATATTATGATTCACATATGCACTCCTATTATGACTCACATATGCACTCATATTATGACTCACATATGCATTCATTTTTTGACTCACATATGCACTTATATTATGACTCACATAAGCGCTCATTGTTATGACTCACATATGTGCTGATATTATGACTCACATATGCACTCTTATTATCACTCACATTTGCACTCATTAAAATCACTCACCTATGCACTCAAAATTATGACTCAGATATGTGCTCATTATTGACTCACATATGCGCTCATTATTATGACTCACATATGCACTCATATTACGACTCACATATGCACTCATTTTTATGACTCACATATGCACTTATATTGTGACTCAAATATGCACTCATTATTGACTCACATATGCGCTCATATTATGACTGACATATGAACTCCTATTATGACTCACATATGCACTTATTATTATGACTCACATATGCACTCATTGTTATGACTCACATATGGACTCATATTATGACTCACATATGGACTCATATTATGACTCACATATACACTCATTATGACTCAGATATGCACTCATATTATCACTCACATATGCACTTATATTATCACTCACATTTGCAATGATATCACTCACATATGCACTCATATTATGACTCACATAAGCAATCATTATTATGACTCACATATGCACTCATTATTATGACTCACATATACACTCATTATTTTCACTGATATATACACTCATTATTATCACTTACATGTGCACTCGTTACTATCATTCACATATGCACTCATATTTTGACTCATGTATGCACTCATTTTTATGACTCACATATGCACTCATATCATGATTCATATAAATGCTCATTTTTATGACTCGCATATGCGCTCACTATTATGACTCACATATGCCTCATTATTATGACTCACATATACACACATTATTTTCACTGATATATGCACTCATTATTATCACTTACATGTGTACTCATTACTATCATTCACATATGCACTCATATTGTGACTCATGTATGCACTCATTTTTATGACTCACATATGCACTCATATCATAATTCACATAAACGCTCATTTTTATGACTCACATATGCGCTCATTATTATGACTCACATATGCGCTCATATTATGACTCACATATGCACTCATATTATGGCTCACATATGCTCTCATGTTATGACTCACATATGCACTCATATTATGACTCACATATGCGCTCATATTATAACTCACATATGCTCTCATATTATGACTCACATATGCGTTCATTATTATGACTCACATATGTTCTCATTTTATGAATCACATATGCACTCATTTTATGACTCACATATGCGCTCATTATTATGACTCACATATGCGCTCATGATTATGAATCACATATGCACTCATATTATGAATGACATATGCGGTCATTATTATGACTCACATATGCACTCATTATTATCACTCACATATGCACTCATTTTATGACTCACATATGCGCTCATTATTATGACTCACATATGCGCTCATGATTATGACTCACATATGCACTCATATTATGACTCACATATGCACTCATTATCACTCACATATGCACTCATTATCACTCACATATGCACTTATTTTATGACTAACATATGTACTCATATTATGACTCACTTCTGCACTCATGACTCACATATGCCTTTCTATTATAACTCACATATGCACTCCTATTATGACTTACACATCCGCTCATTGTTATGACTCACATATGCGCTCATATTATGACTCACATATGCGCTCATATTATGACTCACATATGCACTCATATTATGACTCACATATGCACTCATTTTATGACTCACATATGCACTCATATTATGACTCACATATGCGCTCATATTATGACTCACATATGCACTCATATTATGACTCACATATGCGCTCATTATTATGACTCACATATGTGCTCATTATTATGACTCACATATTCAATCATATTATGGCTCACATATGCACTTATTATGACTCACATATGCACTCATTTCTGACTCACATATGCACTCTTATTATGACTCACATATGCTCTCCTATTATGACTCACATATGAGCACATTATTATGACTCACATATGCGCTCATATTATGACTTACCTATGCACTCATATTATGACTCACATATGCACTCATATTATGACTCACATATGCACTCATATTATGATTCACATATGCACTCCTATTATGACTCACATATGCACTCATTATTATCACTCACATATGCACTCATTTTATGACTCACATATGCACGCATTTTATGACTCACATATGCACTCATATTATGACTCACATATGCGCTCATATTATGACTCACATATGTGCTCATTATTATGACTCACATATGCGCTCATTATTATGACTCACATATGCACTGATATTATGACTCACATATGCACTCATTTGTATGACTCACATATCACTTATTTTATGACTCACATATGCACTCATTATTATGATGCACATATATGCTGATATTATGACTCACATATGCACTCCTATTATGACTCACATATGCACTCATATTATGACTCACATTTGCTCTCCTATTATGACTCACATATGCACTCCTATTATGACTCGCATATGCGCTCATTATTATGACTCACATATGTACTCATTTTTATGACTCACATATGCCCTCATATTATGACTCACATATGCACTCATTATTATGACTCACATATGTTCTCATTTTATGACTCACATATGCACTCATATTATGCCGCACATATGCACTCATTATTAGGACTCACATATGCACTCATATTATGACTCACATATGCACTCATTATTATGGGTTCATATTAAAACACCGAATGCTGAAAACAGTGAACGGTGTTTCATCAACACATATTCAGTGAACACTGAAAATGTCGATACCACAGAACAGCAATTTCTTTCCTAGGGAAAGAAATCGCTGTTCCAACCTACCCCAAAAAAACATTAAACACTTCCAAACACATACACACTTACTCTAACCCTAATTATACCCCCCAAAACCAGTAAACAACTAAATACACATATGCATGTAACCCAACCATACAGCTAATGAAAAAAAAACAGTAAACATTTTAAAACATATGCACTTACCGTAACCCGCACCCTAACCCTAAGGTCAGTAACTCGCACATTTACATAAACAGTTCCAAACAAAAAACACTTACCTTAACCCTAATCCTACCGCCCCAAAACAAAAGTAAACAGCTGAAAACACATACACACATAACTCAACCATTCATCTAATGCAAAATAAAAAACAATAAACACTTTCATACATATGCACTTACCTTAACCCATACCGTTACCCTAAGATCAAGTGACTCAACCATGCATGTAATGCAAAATAAAAAACATGGCAAATCCATACTTTTGCCCATATATTTCCTGGGCTTAATGAATATGCCTCTATTATGTGCATTTTGAAACTTAAAGCACTAAATAGGTAAGATATAAATATACTCTACCTGACTGATTTTATCATTATCATTAAATATCTAATTTTATTTATATATATATATATATATATATATATATATATATATATATATATATATAGTATTTACTTAAGTATTTTTTTTATTTTTTAATTGCAGGGCAATTAAGGTTAATTGTTGTCTTTATAAATACTATTGCATGCTGGGATAGGATGTCTGAAGAAGTTTGGAAATTTGTCTAAACAAAAGCACTAACAATAAACTATCCTGCTTGAAGGTACTTCACCTACTTCGTACATGTGTTTTTTACTAGCAAAATAAAAAACAGTAAGCACTTTCATACATATGCACTTACCTTAACCCACACCGTTAACCTAAGATCAGTACCTGTTGCACATTCACACTTGGGAGCTACACTGGACAAGGACCACACTACACTCCAGAACAGGGAAAGCCATGAAACAGTCAAGCGAATTCTTTCCCAGGGAAAGAATTCGCTGAACAGCCACTTCGCTGTTTTGCCTGTTCACCCTACGTGTTGATGAAAACGCATTCGACAAAATGCGTTTTCGTCATTCTAATATGAACACATTATTATGACTCACATATGCACTGATATTATGGCTCACATATGCACTCATTTCTGACTCACATATGCACTCATATTATGACTCACATATACACTCATATTATGACTCACATATGCACTCATATTATGACTCACATATGCACTCATTATTAAGACTCACATATGCACTCATATGTGAGTCTTAATAATGAGTGCATATGTGATTAAGACTCACATATGCACTCATATTATGACTCTCATATGCACTCATATTATGATTCACATATGCACTCCTATTATGACTCATATATGCACTCATTATTATCACTCACATATGCACTCATTTTATGACTCACATATGCACTCATTTTATGACTCACATATGCACTCATATTATGACTCACATATGCACTCCTATTATGACTCACATATGCGCTCATTATTATGACTCACATATGCACTCATATTATGACTCACATATGCATTAATTTTTTGACTCACATATTCACTTATATTATGACTCACATAAGCACTCATTGTTATGACTCACATATGTGCTGATATTATGACTCACATATGCACTCTTATTATCACTCACATATGCACTCATTAAAATCACTCACCTATGCACTCAATATTATGACTCAGATATGCGCTCATTATTGACTCACATATGCGCTCATTATTATGACTCACATATGCGCTCATTATTATGACTCACATATGCACTCATATTACGACTCACATATGCACTCATTTTTATGACTCACATATGCACTTATATTGTGACTCAGATATGCGCTCATTATTGACTCACATATGCGCTCATATTATGACTCACATATGAACTCCTATTATGACTCACATATGCACTCATTATTATGACTCACATATGCAGTTATTATTATGACTCACATATGCACGCATTGTTATGACTCACATATGGACTCATATTATGACTCACATATGGACTCATATTATGACTCACATATGCACTTATATTATCACTCACATTTGCAATGATATCACTCACATATGCACTCATATTATAACTCAAATAAGCAATCATTATTATGATTCACATATGCACTCATTATTATGACTCACATATACACTCATTATTTTCACTGATATATGCACTCATTATTATCACTTACATGTGCACTCATTACTATCATTCACATATGCACTCATATTGTGAATGACATATGCGGTCATTATTATGACTCACATATGCACTCATTATTATCACTCACATGTGCACTCATTTTATGAGTCACATATGCACTCCTATTATGATGTACACATGCGCTCATTGTTATGACTCACATATGCACTCATATAATGACTCACATATGCGCTCATATTATGACTCACATATGCACTCATATTATGGCTCACATATTCACTCATTTTATAAGTGCATATGTGAGCCATATGCACTCATTTTATGACTCACATATACACTCATATTATGACTCACATATGCGCTCATATTATGACTCACATATGCTCTCATATTATGACTCACATATGTGCTCATTATTATGACTCACATATGTGCTCATTATTATGACTCACATATTCAATCATATTATGACTCACATATGCAGTCATATTATGACTCACATATGCACTCATTATCACTCACATATGCACTCATTTCTGACTCACATATGCACTCCTATTATGACTCACATATGCACTCATTATTATCACTCACATATGCACTTATTTTATGACTCACATATGCCCTCATTTTATGACTCACATATGCACTCATATTATGACTCACATATGCGCTCATATTATGACTCACATATGTGCTCATTATTATGACTCACATATGCGCTCATTATTATGACTCACATATGCACTCATATTATGACTCACATATGCACTCATTTTTATGACTCACATATCAATTATATTATGACTCACATATGCGCTCATTATTATGACGCACATATGTGCTGATATTATGACTCACATATGCACTTTTATTATGACTCACATATGCACTCATATTATGACTCACATTTGCACTCATATTATGACTCACATATGTACTCAAATTATGACTCACATATGCGCTCATTATTATGACTCACATATGCGTTCATTATGACTCACATATACACTCATATTTTGACTCACATATACACTCATTTTATGACTCACATATGCACTCATATTATTACTCACATATGCACTCATATTATGACTCACATATGCACTCATTATTATCACTCACATATGCACTCATTATAATCACTCACATATGCACTCATTTTATGACTCACATATGCACTCATATTATGCCTCACATATGCACTCATATTATGACTCACATATGCACTCCTATTATGACTCACATATGCACTCCTATTATGACTCGCATATGCGCTCATTATTATGACTCACATATGTACTCATTTTTATGACTCACATATGCACTCATATTATGACTCACATATGCACTCATTATTATGACTCACATATGTACTCATTTTATGACTCACATATGCACTCATATTATGCCGCACATATGCACTCATTATTATGACTCACATATGCACTCATATTATGACTCACATATGCACTCATTATTATGGGTTCATATTAAAACACCGAATGCTGAAAACAGTGAATGGTGTTTCATCGACACATATTCAGTGAACACTGAAAATGTCGAAACCACAGAACAGCAATTTCTTTCCTAGGGAAAGAAATCGCTGTTTCAACCTACCCCCAAAAAAACATTAAACACTTCCAAACACATACACACAAACTCTAACCCTAATTATACACCCCAAAACCAGTAAACAACTAAATGCACATATGCATGTAACCCAACCATACAGTTAATGAAAAAAAAAACAGTAAACATTTTAAAACATATGCACTTACCGTAACCCGCACCCTAACCCTAAGGTCAGTAACTCGCACATTTACATAAACAATTCCAAACAAAAAAACACTTACCTTAACCCTAATCCTACCGCCCCAAAACAAAAGTAAACAGCTGAAAACACAAACACACATAAACTATTGAAGACAAGAAGAACGAAGGAGACACCCTCACTGAGTTCTGTGGTTAAAAAATACGTTGTAATTCAACAAAAGCGTATCACGAACCAAGCCAGTAGTAAATATAATGTTAGAACTTAATTTATTCACCAAGCACTTTCGGAAGGCTTTGTATCCTTCCTTCCTCAGACAAAACAATGATACATAACTATTAAGCCTTTAAATAGGCACATAATTAAACAATCAATGACCTCATAAAAACAATTAAATCATTTAAAGCTGTAAATACATATAGTGTCCTATGCACGAACGATATGTGTAAAAAAACATTCAATATGATAAAATAAATTAAATTAAATAAATTTATTCCACTAACCTAACATATTTTTCTCACTAGCAACCTATAACCCTCATATATCTATATGGAAAAGGTTTAAAACCATATTTAATAATATGCATATTGCAATAATCTAAAATACAACACAGCAAAAAGTCATAAAATATTTTGAAATATCTTGAAATATCCAAAGATGTTAGAAATACACGCTGTTCAAATATTCACTTGTAAGAAAACTGCCTAACATGTCTACTTTACATTCTAAATCAAATCATAGCTTTAAAGTATATATCCTGTAGTATGTTATATATATTTTTTATTATATTTTATTTTTTATATATGTTTATGTATTATTCGAGTATAATACATTATACATTGTAATGAAACCCAAAAGTTAGAAAACAAATTCAGGAGTGCACCAATGCTGATACCAAAAACTTCACGGAAACACTTTAGATAAAATCCTTTATTGCACGAAAATCCCAGGACAGTAGTGAGCGCTTTCACGTTCAATGACTCTTCATCAGACTTTAACACTGACTAACAAAAACACAGAAATTTTATACATCTTGGTGTCACGCCCTTAATTAATTAATTGCAAGTTAGCATCTTAGCAACAAATAACAAATGGTTAAAACACAAACACACATAAACTATTGAAGACAAGAAGAACGAAGGAGACACCCTCACTGAGTTCTGTGGTTAAAAATACGTTGTAATTCAACAAAAGCGTATCATGAACCAAGCCAGTAGTAAATATAATGTTAGAACTTAATTTATTCACCAAGCACTTTCGGAAGGCTTTGTATCCTTCCTTCCTCAGACAAAACAATGATACATAACTATTAAGCCTTTAAATAGGCACATAATTAAACAATCAATGACCTCATAAAAACAATTAAATCATTTAAAGCTGTAAATACATATAGTGTCCTATGCACGAACGATATGTGTAAAAAAACATTCAATATGATAAAATAAATTAAATAAAATAAATTTATTCCACTAACCTAACATATTTTTCTCACTAGCAACCTATAACCCTCATATATCTATATGGAAAAGGTTTAAAACCATATTTAATAATATGCATATTGCAATAATCTAAAATACAACACAGCAAAAAATCATAAAATATTTTGAAATATCTTGAAATATCCAAAGATGTTAGAAATACACGCTGTTCAAATATTCACTTGTAAGAAAACTGCCTAACATGTCTACTTTACATTCTAAATCAAATCATAGCTTAAAAGTATATATCCTGTAGTATGTTATATGTATTTTTTATTATATTTTATTTTTTGTATATGTTTGTGTATTATTCGAGTATAATACATTATACATTGTAATGAAACCCAAAAGTTAATACATTTATTAGATACTATTAAATTTTATTTAATGTTTTTTTAAAATTATTATTAAATGTTTTTAAAAACTTTTAAAATCCTAATAATAAAGGTTATTAATGAATGTTCTAAAATTGTATTCATAAAAATTGATTAAATGTTTAAATGTTTTCAAAATATATGTTTCTTACCTGCACATAATGTGAAGTATAATACTTCTAGTACCTAGACACTTCCTTATAATGTTAAGATAGTAATGTACAAATATTACCTCTTTAATGCTAAATGCCGTAATATGCATGCCAAAGAAATAGTTTCATTCAGACCTGGATAAATGTGAGCTGCCGTTCTTACTTGCCAAAATAATTCCTCCTTTTCAAGTAAAATTTGCCAAGGACCTAAATTAGGATCATCCTTGATTTGTTTCAAGACAGCAAATTTAAAATCATGCTCATGATGTTCCATGTTATGGCAAGCTAATGCATTATTCAAGTCATTTTTGGATATTGCATATAAGTGTTCATAAATTCGCTTTCTTAAAGCACGCTCGGTCTTTCCTATATAGAAAGCCGAGCATTTGACACAATTAGCAACATAAACTACACCTTTAGAGGCACAACTAAAATTATCTAAGATCTTATATTTCTGTTTGTTAATCAATACATGAGTCCCTTCCTGTATTGACTTACATTGATGGCAAAACCCACATTTGGTCATACCTTTTATTTTTTGAAAGGTCATTTTCTTGTTGTTTTCTAATAAGGATTTTAAACTCAGACCCTTTCTGTATGTAATTTTCGGTGTGGTACCCAAACATTGATGCAATTGTTTGTCCTCCACAAACACACATAACTCAACCATTCATCTAATGCAAAATAAAAAACAGTAAACACTTTCATACATATGCACTTACCTTAACCCGCACCCTAACCCTAAGATCAGTAACTGTTGCACAATCATGCTCGGGAGCTATACCGGACAAGGGACCACACTACACTCCAGAACAGGCAAAGCAATGAAGCAGTCAAGCGACTTCTTTCCCAGGGAAAGAATTCGCTGAACAGTCGCTTTGCTGTTTTGCCTGTTCGCCCTACATGTGTCGATGAAAACACATTCGACAAAATGCATTTTCTTCATTCTAATATGAACCCATTATTATGACTCACATATTCACTCATTTTATGACTCACATATGCACTCATTATTATGACTCACATATGCACTCATATTATGACTCACATATGCGCTCATTATGACTCACATATGTCCTCTTTCTGACTCACATATGCGCTCATTATTATGACTCACATATGCACTCATTATTATGACTCACATATGCACTAATATTATGGCTCACATATGTACTCATTTTTATGACTCACATATGCACTCATTATTATGACTCACATATGCGCTCATATTATGACTCACATATGCGCTCATTATGACTCACATATGCTCTCATATTATGATTCACATATGCCCTCATTATGACTCACATATGCGCTCATTTTTATGACTCACATATGCACTCATTATTATGACTCACATATGCACTCATTATTATGACTCAAGTATGCCCTCATATTATGACTCACGTATGCACTATATTATAACTCACATATGCACTCGTTATTATGGGTTCATGTTAAAACACCGAATGCTGAAAACAGCGAATGGTGTTTTATCGACACATATTCAGCGAACACTGAAAATGTTCGAACCACAGAACAGCGATTTCTTTCCTAGGGAAAGAAATCGCTGTTCCACCCCCCCCCAAAAAAAAACATTAAATGCTTCCAAACACATACCCTAACCCTAATTATACCCCCAAAATCCAGTAAACAACTAAATGCACATATGCACGTAACCCAACCATACAGCTAACGAAAAAAAAAACGGTACATATTTTAAAACCTATGCACTTACCTTAACCCGCACCCTAATCCTAAGGGCAGTAAGTCTCGCACATTTATATAAACAGTTCCAAACAGAAACACACTTACCTTAACCCTAATCCTACTCCCCCAAAACAAAAGTAAACAGCTAAAAAGACATACACAAGTAACTCAACCATTCATGTAATGCAAAATAAAAAACATGGCAAATCCATACTTTTGCCCATATATTTCCTGGTATTAATGAATATGCTTCTATTATGTGTATTTTGAAACTTAAACCACTAAATAGGTAGATATAAATATTCTCTACCTGACTGATTTTATCATTATCATTAAATATCTAATTTTATTTATATATATAAATATATATAGTTATACTTTATTACGACATATTTTCTTACATTTTTATTTGTCATGTTTTTTAGACATTTATATGGTCCTATATGTTTGTATTTGTATTCTTACTTCTTGACTATGATGTTACCTTGATAGTTTTTTTCTGTGTTTTGAGGTGAACAATTTTAGTATATACAACTCTATTATGTATAACTTTAAGTATTTACCTAAGTAATTTTTTAATTTTTTAATTGCTGGGCAATTAAGGTTAATTGTTGTCTTTATAAATACTATTGCATGCTGGGATAGAATGTCTGAAGAAGTTTGTAAATTTGTCTAAACAAAAGCGCTAACAATAAAGTATCCTGCTTGAAGGTACTTCAGCTACTTCATATCTGTGTTTTTTACTAGTAAAATAAAAAACAGTAAACACTTTCATACATATGCACTTACCTTAACCCACACCCTTACGCTAAGATCAGTAACTGTTGCACAATCACACTTGGGAGCTATACTTGGCAAGGACCACACTACACTCCAGAACAGGCAAAGCAATGAAGCAGTCAAGCGACTTCTTTCCCAGGGAAAGAATTTGCTGAACAGCCACTTCGCTGTTTTGCCTGTTCGCCCTACATGGGTTGATGAAAACACATTCGACAAAATGCGTTTTCGCCATTCTAATATGAACCAATTATTATGACTCACATATGCACTCATATTATGACTCACATATGCACTCATTATTATGACTCACATATGCGCTCATTATTAAGACTCACACTTGCACTCAGATTATGACTCACATATGCACTCATTATTATGACTCAGATATGCACTCATATTATAGGTTCATAGGAAGGTACTATGCTATCTGACCGAGGGCATTTATAAGCCTAGCTAGAGTGTGTCAGCTTTCGCCACCCCATTGATTAATTAACTGAGCCTCTGTCAAGAAGAGCTAAAGTAGTGATCCCAGGGGTGTATTTTCTGTTACCCATCCACTCGTCAAGGTTTCTCTTGAAGAGTGTTAGTGAGGGGCTCTGCCTAATGTAGTTTGGAATTTTGTTCCAAAGCATGTGGAGTTTCTGTGACAGGAATCTATCCCTCCAGCATGTTCTATTTATTGTTGTGGTGAGGTTTAGCTCACTAGAGCAAGTGTCTCACAGTGACTTGGATTTTTTTAGGTGGAGAATGTCCATCGATTCTGAGTTGACATGGCTTTGTAAGTCAGGCAGAGATCACCTCTGAGTAAGCAATATGTCACTGAGTACAGCCAGAGTTTTTCCAGTCGGGCTGCATAGTACATATGTTTGAGGCCAGTAATCCCCTTGATGAGGTACTTTTGTGGTCTTTCCAGCTTTTGGAAGTGTCTTGTGAGGTACATCCCAACTGGGGCATTGTACTCTATGACGGGTCTGATAATGAGTAGAGGGGAACTATAACCTCTTTATTTCTAGATGTGAATCCTTTAGTAATTAGATGGGCTACATCGAAGGATTTCCTAGCTACTTTGGAAATATGATTATCAAAGGAGAGATTACGATATCCCTGGGACCCCAGACATCTTATTATCTCTTCTTTATTAAGGGGGCTGCCACCTATGTGGTAATTCATGGGTGTTTCGTTTTTCCCAAATTGGATGACTATGCATTTTTTGGCATTTAGCTTGAGACCATGACTTTGACACCAGGTGTCCTTCTCAGTAAGGTCCTTTTGGAGAATGTCCATGTCAGCTGGAGAGTCAATTATGGCTCCCAGTTTGCAGTCATCGGTGAACTTGGTTAGCCATAGTCCTCCTGTGTTTGCCTGTACTTCTGAGAAGTATATGCTGAACAGTAGGGGTCCCAGGACCGAGCCTTGTGGGACACCACTTGTGACTGATTTAGAGTCTGACCTGGAGCCTGCTATTCTTTCTGTGTGAGTTCTGTCTGTAAGCCAGTTGGCAACCCATCTCATGACATAGGGGTTTATGTTCATGCTGGTGAGTTTTTCTATAATTCCAGAGTGCTGAATGGTGTCAAACACCTTGGCGACGTCAAGGTAGGCTGTGTGAACCACCTTCCCCTTATCTGTGGCCTTGGTGACTGTCTTGAAGAAGTCAACCAGGTTTAGTAGGCATGATCTGCCCTTAACAAAACCAAACAGGGTCGTTTCAAGTGTTTTGAGGTTCCCAATGTCTTTGTTAATGAGTTCCATGATGATGCGCTCCATTGCTTTGCAGACCAGGCTAGTCAGGCTTATGGGGTGATAGTTACCAGGGTCAGTTGTGGCCCTTCCTTTGTGGAGTGGAATAACAGTTGCTGTGTGCCATTCTATGGGCACATAGCCTGTGGAGAGGCTGAGGTTGAACAGTGTGTTTAGGTGGGGAGTTAGTTAATTCTGTAGTTCGTGCAAGAGCCTTGCCAAAAAAAGGCACTGTGGGGGCAGCAAGATCCTTGGCCAGTATTTGAAAGCCTAGGGGTGACAGGTTCAAGCCATCTATTGTGAAGCAATGAAGCTTGTCGAGCATGTCGTCCCAGGCTGACAGACACTGGATCCCCTTTGAATTACACCAGAAGCTTTGGCAATTCTTGAAATTGATCATTTTTTCTTTATACCATGGTATCATTCTTGGTGAGGGCAGGATACTACTCAGGGTCAGGGTCATACCAGCCTGGGCTACATGATCAGAGAGCTCTTCCATGTCTCTTTTCATGTAGTCCAGGGAGGTATGTCTCAGGTTATTTACACCAACATGAACAATGACAGAGTCATATTTGTACTTGTTCTGGATTGACCTGAGTGCTTGTGTTATGTGGCGGATTCTGGCACCTGACAGGCAGCTAACAGTAACCTTCTCCTTGTCCAGCCTAGTGAGTGGGACGTCAGTGTGCCTCACTATAGAGTCACCTATTACTAGTGTGTTAGGTATGTTATTTTGCCTTAAGGGCTGTGATTGTGCAGCACACTGATTTTGTGTTTTATGTGTTGTCTGGTTTGTGATGGGAGGTGCAGGTTTTTTGGGTGTCTGCTTTGGAGGTCTCTGATGCTTTTGCAGGTTTTTACTTAGAGCCTCCGAGTATGATTTTGTGTATTTATGTATATTTTTTGCCAGTGCTGGTTTAGTATGAATATGTGAGGCTGGAGGTGTGGTGCAAGTGTTAACCTTCTCCTCATGACTACTTGTTCCAGTCTTTGGTGGAGAGAGCTTAGCCTCCAATTTAGCTATATAATTGCATCTCTTGCATATGTTAATGTTTTGTTGTAGGGGGAGAGGGTTGTCTGTGTACATGAGGCAGTTGAAACATTGCTTCAGGATACCCAGGTTCACCAGCTGGACTGGAAAGTATACCTGAAATTGCCCTTTGGTTATGCCTGAATAGTAATGTGAGCTGCTTAGTCACTTGGTTGGTGAGGGGTGAATAATGAGACTTGCCCTGCTGGACAATCAGGTGTCGGGGTATATTAATGCTTGCTATTAGGTCTGAGCAAGTGCTGGATGGTAGGATGCTTTTTAAGTGCTTAGGTTGAGAGTTAGACTACTTTCAAGGGAAAAACTGAAGAGGAGACTTGGTGGAGCCAGGAATAATTTAGCCCTAGCTAACTGGCGCTGCCCAGACATGCAAAACCATGAAAATGCAGTTTTTACAGAAGGGAAATGAAAGAGATAGAAATTAGCCCAAAATGGCCTATAAACTACTAACGTCTGGGCCTGGAACCACTCTTCCAGGGACCGATAGCTGCTCAAAGCTCCCTCTCTCACAGGTGAACAGAGAAACCTCCTTCTATCCAAGTAAGGTATTGGCAGCTCAGAAACTTGTAACAAAGCCCTGAATTCAGCACTAGCCTGAAAACTGGACTATACTAGCTTAGAAAGGTGGGAAACAAGGACATTTTTTTTTTAAAGATAAGGCAACAACAGTAAAAAAATACACCTAAAACAGCTTTAAACAACTACAAATAGTAAAAAATACACTTAAAACAGCTTTAGATGACTACAAACAATCAGAAAAGGCTTTTAAACAAATTACCCAATTAACCAGTAAAAAAAATCTCAAAACTGAGCCCTGTTCTTGTAGTCTTCAATCAGACACATTCTAATTGTGCACTCCTGCCATTGGAGTGCAGGGGAACATTCTCCAAAAAAGAAGGCCTGGATTAGTGCTCAAGTTATACAAACAAAGCTAGATTCAGCAGGCCTGCATCTAGTTTATGCAACTGCAAACAAGGCACACCAAATTCAGTAAGAAACAGTTCAAATATGCAGGCACTATAAGTCTCTAACCAGAAATTCCCAGCTCAGAAGACAGAGTCCAGCCTCTCCTCCCACAAGAGTGCGGACCGCAAACCTTCTTAATGTAAAATGACTGGCCTGAAGCCCAAGTACTTAAACCAGAACTAATACACTTTTAGAATAACAGACACTGAGCCTTCAAGTCAGCAGTTCCCAACTTAGAAGGATGTAAACTACCTGTCCTGCCACAACAGTGCAGACCACAAACATTCTTAATGTAAAACAACTGGTCTGAAGCCCAAGTGCTTAAACCAAAAGGCTTAGAATGATAGTTACACTAAGCAGTAATAAATACAATTGAGTACTTTTAAAATGACGCAAAAGCAAAATAAATTAATAAAGTAGAAAGAAACACAATTACAGTAAAAGCAGATGAATAAAGTGCAATTTATTTATTTTTTTTTGAGTGAGCAAATGAGATGGGCACAGGAGGAGTATCCAAATGCAAATTTACAAGAGGGTTGGGAAGTTTCAAAGCCACCAAGATTAACACCAAAACAAAAGCAGTGAGGGTGGTTGGGGAACTAACTGAAAAAACAGAGCCACAACTTCCAGCGAGATAGTATTCAATGCAACACAAATAAATCAATTTAAATGCTGTATTATTTGAAAAAAGTGCAGATAAAGATTTACTTAAATTCACTTATATGTCCAGTTGATTGCAGGTAGGTCTTAGCCAGCCAAAGCTCAGAGTTTAAGCAGAAAATAATCCAAAATGTACACCTTATATAAAGCAGAAACTGAATATCAGTGAAGTGAAACTACACCCGCTTATCACTGGCTATGCAGGAATTCTAACAAGCATTAATTTCTAACAAGTATTAACTGTAAAAACAGAGCCACAACTTCCAGCTAGATAGTATTCAATGCAACACAAATAAATCAATTTGAATGCTGTATTATTTGAAACAAGTGCAGATAAAGATTTACTTAAATTCACTTATGTGTCTAGTTGATTGCAGGTAGGTCATAGCTGGCCAAAGCTCAGATAATATACACTCATATTATCACTCACATAAGCACTTATTATTATGCCTCATATAAGCACTTATTATTATGACTCACATATGCACTCATATTATGACTCACATATGCACTCATATTATGACTCACATATGCACTCATTTTATGACTCACATATGCACTCATGACTCACATATGCACTCATTATTATGACACACATATGCACTCATATTATGACACACATATGCATTTATATTATGATTCACATATGCACTCATATGACTCACATATGCACTCATATTATGACACACATATGCACTCATAGTATGACTCATATATGCACTCATTGATCTTGAATAATTTAGAATCAGCCCTGTTTCATATTTCCTACACAGATCAAAAAAAGGTTTTGTTGTGTGTTGGCAAATCCTCTGCAACCCCATCACATTGGGCACACCAACATACACTGAACTTATATTTATTAACTTGCACAGACAATCAATAGTGGAGAAGTAAGAGACATCAATAAACATTGCAAAGAACTCTCACAGAATCAGTGATCCCACTGTTACCTAGAAGCTTAGCTACACAGAGAATGAAAAACAACCATCTCTGATTAGACAGTAAGCACCTGACTGACTTGTGTCTGGGAAGTGTAGAAAAACTGTTAGAATAATACATCAATATTTATGGTTTCAAGGGCTTTTTGTATTTGTTAATTTGACAATAACTTTAAAGAAGGCAGGACAATAAAACTATCTCAGTTATATGCATGTCTGCAGCGTGTGTAAAAAACTCTGCTTTTTGCTATAAAATTTAAAATAAAAATAAATAAATAAATGAAAATATATGGTTGCTTGGTAGAGAGGATGAAACCATGCATATGAGGGGACTCATTAATGATTCAAGCACTGGAAGACCTCCCATAGGAAATGCTGGGAGTATCCACCAATGGCAGCTTATACATCCTGGGGGGTGGATGCAGGCTACATATCAGAAGTCCAGATACTCTGAATCACACCTTACACTTTCAAGGTATTTTTTCAGAGAGACCTCACCCCCTGCAAGAATGCCTGTCTTAACTACTTATATATAATAGTTCTGAGACCACTCTATTTAATGTAGAGGGAATACCCCAAGATAACACTATCTTGGAGTTATTATATAGAACGTCTGTTTGTCCTTAAATTCCTGCAGTTCTGAAGCTCACAGTTATGATACTCAAACTTTGAATGGGTGTCTGGAGAAACAGTCCAGCCCACTGCAGGTCTAACATCTCATGGAAAGGTGCACAGCACAACATATATGTGCTGTTTACACATGCATGGCTCTTCCAGACTCTCTGCTCAGGCAGTGGCCTTCATTGGAAATATGTAGGAATATGCATGTCACATGCAAAATTAAAATATGCATGTCAGCTGGAGGGCATGGATTAGGGGAAAAAATTGAAAGTCCCTTTTGGCTGCCTATTTGGCAGCTACATCTAAGCTACCACTTGCTCCAGCGGCATGGAATGAGATGCTACACTTGCCCCGGTGACATGGAATATGAGGGTGGCACTTGCCCCAGTGGCATGGAATGAGATGCTGTCACTTGTCTCAGTAGCATGGAATGAGAGGCTGGCACTTGCCCCCATGGCATGGAATGAGAGGCTGGTACTTGCCCCAGTGGCATGGAATGAGATGGTATAATCATGGTGATGGCTAGGTGATTGCAGATACAAAGGATAAAGCAAGAAGTTAAAAAGTCAGAAACTATTACTTCTTTGTAAGCATAGGAATTAGTGTTAGTTGTGATAGCATGGGTGGATTTTTTTTGATATTTTGAACTACTTGCATTTTTTTAATTAGTTTTTTTACTATGATCGTCTGAGTAGATGGTGCCATACATAACTTTCACCCAATCAGGGACAAATCTCATCAGAATCAGGGACAATCAGGGATACTTTTAAAATATTAGTATTCTGACTTGAGGCATTAACAAAATAAGAGAACCTGAATTAACATACATTTTCTGAAATAAAAGAAGTCTATAGTTCTATTTATTATCATTATTTATTAAATGAAATTCACTACCATTTCCCCAAAGGTTACGAGTTTTAGGAGGGATTAAGAGGGAGAGAGTTAAAATGGAGGAGGCATTAACATATAGGTATCTTAACTCTGTCCAGGCTTACTGTGAACAGCAAGGGCTGACAATGTCACATGACATACAACTGCAGCTGTGCTATGTTATGCTATAATTACTATAACTTAACATATAGCCATATGCAATACTGCATTTAAAATAAGTGAATTCAGTTCAGTCATAAATAGTATAGAAAGGGTCATAACACTATTTGTGTCCTGCAAAATACAATTCCCAGAAGATAAAATTTGATACACACACACGTATATAAAATATACACAGCTGAATTACATTATCAGTTTTTTAATAATCTTCCAATACTTTAATATTTATAGCGGCAATCTGACTAGTTACACTGACATGAAATCTTTGTTACCTTGCTATCTGTAGGTGGTACTGATGTCAAACTATGTAGTTGAGCAGAGTGTTCTATTCATTGTCCTGCAGGATGATTACATCCGACATAGAAGGCTTTGACTTTGTGTCACTGAACTCAGATTTATCAATAATTCATCACAGATAGTATTATCAGTTTCATGAGTATGAGTAGAGACTAAATTCTACCTTGAGAGAATGTCGGCATTACTTGCATTTATTTATTTTGGGTTTCTGCAATTCCCTGGGTCATTGATTTTCTGTAAGCATTTTAAAGTCTTCTGTAGATCCTGTTATCTTCATCTCTAGCAAGTTTTCAGAAAGCTGAAAGAGGAAAATAACGATGTCAAAGCTGGAAAATAAGCAGACATGACAATGTCTTCTAGTAACGATGAAATATCTTGAAGAGTTTGTCCCTAGTATGTCCAAAAAAAAACTATGGCACTATATAATTAGGAAAGATGCAAGCTTTGATGGGAAATAAGAAGAGGATGATTTTGAAATAATTAAGCACCTAGTTACCCTGGTATTACAGCAGAATTCTGAGAATATTGTAGATGCCAGCCAAACTGGAATTAAGCTCTTACAAGCGAAAAGATGCGTGTGGGTTAAGACCATTTACAGATGGACAAAAGAGATATGTTCAGAAGAAAAGGAACCATTAGCAATAGTCTTTGAATATGAGGAATTCTTTGAATGTCTATAGTAAACATGATCATGCAGAAACAGACTGCATCTTTCTCCAAAATGTACTCAGAAAGTCTTTTACGATGTAGCCCCAAACATTTATTCCATAAAACAAATGTGTCCTTCATTATTTCTAAAATTGTCAGAAACAATCCGGGAGACAGTGGCAATGCTCTGCAAATACTGAGGATGCTGCTTACGCTACAGAATTATTACCCGAAGCTGAAATTCTGTCTAATCAGTGTCACACACATAGTAGTCATTTGTCAGAGATGCATGAAGAATTGCTTGGAAAAATTAGGAAATCTTTATGTAATTCTGTATCTACCGCTGGCTGAAGAAAATGTAAATGAATTCCAGAGATGTACTATACAGTCACTTTCATTAGCATGGAAGGATGAAGCCAAGATAATGACTTGGGAGACTTGAATTCACTTAGCAGCTCAAGCATTTGCTGGAGCTGTTGTGAGGGGACAGGAGAATGGTAAGGATTTCCCTAGATGTCTGTGTTTATTGGGCTGAGATGTACAGGACCGTTCTGTAATTTTAATGAAGACAAGGACTTAGAATGGAAACTGGGTATGTCCACATAGTAGTTAGGCTAGCCTTATAAGTGAACCATGGTGGTGTTACTGGTTAAAGGCGAGAGCAGTGATGCTGCTAGACTTCGCTTCATTCCAAGCAGTGACTTGTGGACAAATGCTAGTGTATGGGGGAGGGTCATTAATACTGAAATGCAACCCACATTTCTGTGAGCAGCAGTGGTAGCCCTCAGGAATGCTGTCTCCAACAAGAACCCCAAAACTGATCATTACAAGGGGAGGGCTGTCGATCTCAATCAGGGGAGGACATTTCAGATAAAACTCACAGAAACACCATGACACTGAAGTATATGAAGATCAAGACAATAGTGCTACCACAAAATTCATACCACTGGGTGTAATGTGTAAACATGAGACAAAAGAATATGGTTCTGCCGGATTTAATTTCTCCAAGTCTTTCAGGTTTCTAGTACCATGATGTGAATGGACCCAATTCCTTAGTTAAAGTATAATACAAGTTCATGAAATGAGTATTGTTTCAAACTGTGATGTCAGCCACAAGTGGTCTTTCTAGCACCTGCTTCTGTAATTCTTATGGATTTACATGTAGCTGTAGCATATCTTAATATGACCGTAAACTCTTTTATGAGACCCACTATTGTTACTACTATTAGAAGTGAATGGGTATCATTTTTCCATATTGTCCTCATTTCTGCCTGCAAATCCTGGTATTTTATAACTTTGTGCCTCTGTAGGTAAGACATTGTAATCACTGGGTATAGGAATTTCAGTGAGCAATGCTACTTCTTATCTTCTTTTCATGGACTACTATGTCTTGTTTTCTTGCACTTATTTTCTGAACTTTTGGTAATGGGTAATCCCATGTGATATAAACTTCAATCTCTATAATGCTTTGTGCCTCATGTTTCCAATGCTTCTCAGCTACTTCAATATTGCCATGTTTGCACAATCTCTAGCGCAAGTCTTGCCACATTATTATGCCTTTCAGTATGCAGGCCCTCTGCCATAAGTGTATCACAACCAGAAGCAAGATGTGCAACTGTTTCCAATTTTGTTTTACAGAACCCATATTTGTATGTTTCTGCCACAAGTTCTAATATTAAACATTCATCTTTTGGTTTAAAAATCACTTCTCCATAACCATTCCTCTGTCAGGCTCTGATTGACATGAGATTGTTCTAGGAGTTTTCTTTACCTGCAACTATTTTTATGCCTTTTCCATATTCCTTGCCTTCTCATCTGATGATTCTCCTTATATTTTTTTCGTTTGTTTTTTGGCACATTCAGTTGCTACCTGATTTTTTCTGCTTCTTGTTTGATTTCCATTCCCAATTGACACAGATATGCTTCTGCTAAACTAACCAGGTAAGTCATATTAGACTTGCTGTCCTCATAAAGACAGCAGATATGTATGCAGTCCTACGATTGCAGGTGTATACATGTAATCAATTTCGAGGAGGCCTACACCTCCATCAAAACAAGGAATGTGTAATCTTGGTGTGCACTAATTTTATATATCATTTGATAAGCATGCAACATGCATAACGAATATGCAGCTACTGAAAGAAGATACAATACAAGATCATGATCATCACTATGGAAATAAATTAGGTCTTTAGTAATAGATGAAATAAGTTATATCTAGAGCTTAGTTTTCAAATCTGGCAAAACAATAATTACTAGTAAGCTGAGAGAAAAGAGACACATTCTAGCAAGGATATGTGAACTACATCTACAAATTGTAAACTACAATGACATAGCAACAGACAGAAAAGATTAGCAAGGAGATTTCAGTTGAATCAATAAAATAGTACAGAATTGCACCCCTTGGTCAATATGCCATAATCACAGTACAGAAGATGAAATGTTATTAGTATACTCAGTGGTTGTCCATGTAGAGAAGACAAGCTTCCTCTACAATGCTGAGTAGGTACAGATCTGTTTCATTTCAAAGAAGTCATGTATCTTATATATATATATCTTTTGTATTCTCAATCAAGGATATCTCATATCTTCATAATACACAATGGTTCACCATGCAAAAATCAATAATTCAAAAGATTTGTGCAGAGTTGGAGTTAAAGCACATCAAAACATGTCTATTTGATAATGATGAACAGGATAAAGTGGAGAGAACTATTCAAACAGTGAAACATCTTAGGAGGCACAGCAGTAGTCGTAGATATGGACACTGTCATCTCACTCTTTTGGAATATAGAAATTCCTCATTGCAGTATCCCAGTTTCCCACCACAGTTGTTAATAAGCACAAGAGTGAAAAACGAAGTACATGCTTTCGTTATATTGCTGCTGCTTGAAAATCAATTTAAAGTAAAGGGAATTCTGGGAAGAAATCAACAGAGACAGAAATATCATTTTGACATGAATGGTAAGATTGTCATATATGCAATGTGGAGAGAAATTAATAATCTAGAAGATAGAAAATGCTTGCATCTTAGAACAGAAATAGTTGTACAAGCAGCCAAAACTGGATTCTGTGTTATTTAATGGAAATACAGAAAGCTGTCAATTCTTGTTAAAACATTGAGGAGTACACACAAGGGAGGAATTTAATAAAGCTTACATGGTCTTTTTTACCATGTATGCATTGTGGCATGCTGCTTACATGAAAGTAAGCAGGTCTGCAATGCAATAAGCAGTGCTAAGTATGAGCATGCCAACACGGTAATTCCATTGTGGCATGCAAATCACCTCATAAAGAGGTGCATCTCATGCAAATAAGGCAAGTAGAGTGATCCAGAAAGCAGATAGACAGCTCTGCAGAACACGTGTCTGTGTCCATAGTGTACAGGGAAAATTCGGTGTACAGGATTTCAGACAGAAAACAGGGCCTGTAAAAACAAAGGTAGATGAACAGAAATGACATAGCACATAAAGATATGACACAAACTCTCCACCATGTGTTCAAAAACATAAGAGAAATAATTTTAAATCATTTTATTTTTTTAATGATCTGGGTACGTTGGCGCAGTGCTGTACAGTGTGAAAATACGCTTTTATCGGAAAAAAAAGAGTGCAAAAAATCAGAATTAATAGTATGTGACAACAATGTATTATAGGACCCTGTTTGGAGTATCTGCAATGGTGGAATGATGTTGTTGGTAACAAGGTAGGGCCTGGAACCATACAGTGTGCCAGTTGTGTGCACGGATTCCTATGCAAATTAGGTGGGGTTACTGAATAGCACAAATGGGTATCCATGTCCGCAGATCCCATCCGTGTAGGCAGAGAACCATGTTGGTGTCAACATAGAGGTAGCTGACATCAAGAGGGGTGTGTCTGAGGACTTGTAAGCTCATTGGAGCTCAGCTGTGCCTGGTTGCTCTGTGGGGGGTGTGTACACTGATTGCTAAGCTGTATTTACTTTCCATGTGTTTGCATAGCTCACCACCATGCTGAGCATGACCTTTCAGCGGGGGTGTGTACAATGAATGCTAAGCTTTGTATACCTTTGTGGTGCATGTTTCTACATGTTTACATGGCATGCTGCTGTGCTGAGTGTATCTAAAAGCAAATGATAGATTCATTACTGATGATCCCCGTTTCTCTTAAACTCGGGCCATTAAATCTTCTTATGAATGTACTTGGCAGGTGGAATGCATCATAGGCAGCCAATCACACTGTCAGCACCAACAGTAGAGCACTATAAAGTATACATACAGCCAACAATCTGATTTTTCACCCATATTCTGCACTATTAGAGTACAGACTTGGTAATTTTAAATGAAAGAATGCTAAGGGCTGCTGCATGTCTGCTACATCTGCATGTGCTAGATGCCGAAGTCAATGCTGCTGGGGCTGCTGACAATAGGTCTAGGGAGAGAAGGAGAAGAGTGTTCAGGCCCAGGGTAACCTTCCAGGAGCTACATGAGCTGGAGATTGTAGTGTGCTACAGGGTGGACAGGGACATACTACAGGAACTCACTGAGCTCTGCCACTCTCAACTCAGACCCGGAGCCAACAGAGGGGAACCCATCTCAGTGGAAACAAAGGTATGTGTAGTCCTTAGGATAATAGCCACAGGTACCTTCCAAAGACCAACTGAGGACATGATGGGGGTCTCACAGGCATCAGCATCCAGAGTACTCCACTAGTTCCTGGATGCTATGCTGCCACATGTCAGTGATCACATTTATTTTTCCCTCACCCCCGAGGAGATGGCCAGCAGTATGCAACTCTTCTACTATGTAGCACACTACCCTGAGGTACTGGGTACTATAGATTGCACTCATGTACACATCAAGGCACTACCTAGCAAGGAGGGTAGAATCTAAGTCAACCGCAAGGGGTACCACTCCATCAACTGCCAGGTCATTATCATGAATGCATGTACTGGCAGCCCTGGCAGTTATCACGACTCCCATATCTGGCAAGCATCATAGCTGTATCAGATGTTTTCTAGGGGGGACATTCCACATGGCCATTTACTGGGGGATGCTGGCTATGCCCTGGAGCCATGGATGATGACACCCATCAGAAATGCAAACACACCCTCCGAAGAATCTCATAATGAGGCACATGCACAGACTAGGAACATCATAGAGCATGTGTTTTGTCTGCTGAAGTCATGGTTCCAGTGCTTTGATATACTTGGTGGAGCCCAGCAGTACTCTCCAGCCACCTGTGCACACATGTTCACAGTATGTGTCATGCTACAAAATATGATCATGTGGAAACAGCTGCAGCAAGATCAGCAAAGGGAAGGGATACACAGCCCCCCAACCAGTGCCTAGGTCACCACAGCCACACTCACAAGAGGACTTGGAGGAGGAGCCTCCTGATCCTGTAGGCAGATGTAGGCATGCCCAGTACACCCTGGCATTGGCTAAGAGACAACACATAGCACATTCACTGACAACCTAGTGGCCTGGGGACTGACACCTTACTCCTACTCACATACATATATTAAAATAGCTGATGCCAGGCAACCCACACAACCTGCACCTATCTATGTATAGGTTGTGTACTGCTTGTATTACACAGAGGCAGCCCTGAACTACAGGTCTCCCAAATGCTGCATTCACAAAGTAAGCCTCTAAGCTACATACCAGTTGTAAGGATTACTATAATATAGCAGTTTTTAAGGTTCTCCAAGTCTTTTGGGTTTCTAATACCATGACGGGAATGGACTCCATTCCTAAGTCAAAGTACGATTAAAGTTCATGAAATTAGTATTGTTTCAATCTTTGATGTCAACCAGTAGTGCTCTTCACAGCACCTGAAATGTGCCTAGTAATGACTCCTTCTGCAGTTCGTATGGAGTTACATGTATTGGTAACATATCTAAATATGATTGTAAATTATTTTTTATAAGACCTGTTGCTCCTACTACTGTTGGAACTGTCTGGGTATCTTTCTTCCACATTGTTCTCATTTCTGCCTGCAGATCCTGATATTTTATGACTTTGTGTCTCTCTGTATGCAAGATCCTGATATTTTATGACTTTGTGTCTCTCTGTATGCAAGACACTGTAGTCACTGAGTGTGGTAATTTCAGTGATCGGTGCTACTCTTGTCTTCTTTTCTTGGACCACTATATCTGGTTTTCTAGCATCTATCTTTTGAACTGTTGGTAATGGATGATTGCATGTGATGTAGACTTCTTCCTTTTCTATGATGCTTTGTGGCTCATGTTTCCAGTGTTTTTTGACCACTTCAGTACCATAATGTTTGCACAATCCACAGTGCAATACATTATTATGCCTTTCAGTGTACAGTCCTTTTGCTATTAGTATGTTGCAACCAGCAATGAGGTGTGCAACTGTTTCCAATTTGGTTTTACAAAACCTACATTTGTCTGTTTCTCCCACATATTCAATGGACTTTATAAACCAATGTGTACGCAGCTCACTATCTTGGTCCACCAATATTAATCTTTTGTTTCTTGGTTTGAATTTGCCTCTTCTTAACCATTCCAGTTTTCATTCCTGATCAACATAAGGTTCTTCCAGAGGGTCTATATCACTTTGTCAAACTCTTAAAAGTTTGATCGTCGTATGGTCAAACTTTTAGAAGTTCGAACATTTCAACGGAGATCTCCATGCAGTGCAAAATGGGAAGATTTCCCTTTTCTGTAATGTAGTGCAATCCCAGAGTTGGTATATTTAAAGAGCGGGGGTGTGAGGGATGCTGGATGGCTTGCCCCCCTGCTTAAACTGTTCAGGTAAGTTTTTTCTTTGGTTTATTTTTTTTTCATTACATTTTCAAACTTTTAAAAGTTCGATCATATGGTGTCGACGATATGACGTTCAAACTTTTAAAAGTTTGATTATGTAATATAGACGCTGTTCCAGAAGTTTTCTATACTTGCAGCTATATTTATGCATTTTCCACATTTCTTACCTTTTCATCTGATCCTTCACCTTATATTCTTTCTTTTGTTTTTTGGCACATTCAGTTGCTGCCTGACTTTTATCTACTTCTGGTTTGATTTCCATTCCTGTTTGATGCTGATAAGCTTTTGCTAGGTTAAGCAAATAAGTCATCTTAGATTTATTCTCCTCATGTTTCAAAGGTTTCACTACGTTTGGGTCTTGTGAAGTCAGCAGATATGTGTGGCCTCCCACAATTGCCGATCTATACATATAATCAATTTCAAGGAGGCCCATCATTCGTTTGGAACAGGGTATATATAATCTTGGTATGCGCTGATTTTTGTAACTTATTTGGTGAGCATGAAGCAACCTTCCCCGGGATTCATGAAGCTTGTGCCAGGCGCTGGAGTAGCGTCGGTGATCTAGCACCAAATATGGCCGCCAAGCGATTCAGGTATGAGCTGTTTCCACATGCACTACCAGCATATGCCAGAGCTGCGCAGCTCCCGGCGCATGTATGCTAATTACCCCATGCACAGCAGTGCAGCATGCAAATGAAGGTATATAGCGATTAATGAAATGGTGCAGGCGTAGCATAAGCATGAAGAAATGTAAACCAAAAAAACAGTTTACATTTTTTCAAACATAAAATCGGAGCCATGAAAGTGGACCAAACTTACGTATTATAATGTTAATATATGCCGATGGCTAAATATATAGCCAATGGCAGAAAAAACATGCACAACACATAAAAAATAACATTTAATGTCATGGCCACACTAACACAAAGTAAAACCGCAGTGCATCGGTGTGCAAACGGGGTCACAATGAAAATATATTTAGATGTCATAAAATTGCAATGTAACACAATTCATGAACTCCCCATAATAGTCAATGGCACGCATGCTACACCACAACAAGGGTTGCTAAGGGTCTGTGACAGTGTTTTGCACGGTAACTATGAATTAGTAGTCAATGCCATGCAAATGAGTCAAGTAATACTGAATTGCAAACTCCCCACCGGCATAAGGATATACCACACGGCATAGCTGTACAACACCGAGGAGTGGCCTGAAGGTAAACATGACATCAAGAGAGGGGTGCGCCACCGTAGCTGTAAGCACATCGGAGCATTGCTAATCTGGGTTGCCTGTTGCTAAGCAAAGCCGCAGGATAGGGGTGTGGAAGTAGCCATAGCTTTACTTAGCTGAGAGCACACATGGTAACCAAAAGTGCATGCTAACATGGATGAAAACGCGCTTGAAACCTGGTAAACGGCTGTGCGTGGCACGCAGCACAGCTGAAACAGGAAGGATATGGGAAGACAATAAGGAAATGCTGCAGCATGGTAACTGGAGTACAAATGAATAATTAACACCTAGGAACTCACAGCGAGCCATTGACAACAGCTAACAAGGCTGCTAGCAGCTACCTGCAGAACAGGAAAGGGGAGGTGCTGTACAGCAAAGAAAAGAGAACTGTCACAGCAGAACAAAGCAAACTTGCAGTAGATCAGCTACATAACATATTTCCCAACACAATCCTGGGTTGTGAAAGTACAAAACAAGAAAGCAGGCAGCTGGATGCATGCCTGACAATGGGAGGGGAATCGGGTTGAAAAGTGAAGTAAAGGGCAATAGATGAATTATGGCAGCCAAGCGTAAGTCAACACCAAAGACCCCACAATAGCAGTACCTGCTACAAAATCCATAATTAAGATACCCCACAGCTGGAATTGCACATACACACCCAATTACACCAGCATCATCCATTGCACAATAGTATAAGGTGTGAAAGCCCCCACACACACTTGTGTATTCCCAGACACTCTGCACCATTGGTGTATACAGACAGGGAACTTTTAATATGTACATGTTAGGGGCTGCCATAGCTTTGATTCACCAGCATGTGTTGGAGACTGACTGGTGTGGAGGATGATGTTGACAACCATCTCAGGCACCGGAGGAGGAGAAGAGTGTTCAGCCCCAGGGTAACCTACCAGGTGCTACATGATCTGGAGATAGTAGAGCATTACAGGGTGGATAGACACACCATACAGCAACTTGTTGAGCTGTGCCAGCTATGTCTCAGAGCCAGAAGTAACAGAGAGGAACCCATCCCAGTGGACACGAAGGTATGTGTAAGCTTGAGATTACTAGCCACAGGTACTTTCCAAAGGCCAACTGGGGATATTATGAGGATCTCACAGGCATCAGCATCCAGGGTACTCCACCAGTTCCTGGATGCCATGTTACCACATGCCAATGAGCAAATATATTTCCCCCAAATGCAGGAGGAGTTGGCCAGCAATATGCGTCTTTTCCACTGTGTGGCAGACTACCCGGAGGTACTGGGTGTAATAGACTGCACGCACATACACATCAAGACACCACCTGGTGAGCAGGGTAGGCATTACATAAGTCACAAGGGATACCCCTCCATCAACTGCCAGGTCATGTGCAATACCCAGGGCATTATCATGTATGTGTGTGCTGGCTGCCCTGGAAGCTATCACAACTCCCACATCTGGCATGCCTCACAGCTGTATCAGGTATTTGCCAGGGGGGGGCATCCCATATGGCCACCTGGTGGGGGATGCTGGCTATGCACTGGAACCATGGATGATGACTCCCATCAGAAATACACACACAGCCACACAAAAATGCCATAATGAGGCACACACAGAAACCAGAATCATCATAGAGCAAGTGTTTAGAATGCTGAAATCATGGTTCAGGTGCTTGGACATATCTGTTGGAGCCTTGCAGTACTCTCCAGGAACGTGTGCCCACATCTTCATAGTATGTTCCATGCTACACAATATGATCCTGTGGAAACCTCTGCAGCAGGGTCAGAATGGTGGAGGCCCTCACAGCCCACCACCATTGCCAAGGACCCCACAGGCACAGATGGACTCAGACCACGAACACCCTGTGCCAGCCCCATTAGGCAGATGGAGGTGTGCCCAGTATGCCCATGCCTTGGCAAAGAGGGAACATATAGCACACACACTGACAGTGTAGGCAGTTATGGACTGACACGCTTCTCCACCTGCACACACAGCAAACATGGATGGCACACACACACAACTACCTGTAAATTGTCATGTATAGGTGGTCTACTGTGTGCATCCTACATAGGTAGCCCTCAACTATTGTACACATGACCACCATTGGCATAAGGTAAGTCAATACCTGAACAGTAAATTAAGCTATCAGCATGTGTCCATACTGCATGCATAGGTTCACATGTACATAGGTAGGTACATGCCTAACTGCCCGAGGCCACTCATAAGCATAGCCAAAAAGTGTCTGCTGTCTCCACCCCATTGATTAACTAATTTACCTCTGTGGAGCAGAGCCAATTGTGGGATCCCTGGGGTGTATCCACTGTTCCCCACCCACTCTGCAAGGATTCCCTGGAGTGCTAGTGAGGGGTTTTGTATAATGTAAGCAGGGAATTAGTTCCAAAAAATGGGGAGTATCCATGACAGGAATCTTCTCAGATGATTTACATGTTACCACAGCTTGCATATATAGGTAGTATTCCACAGAATAATAAACATGTGGAACACACAACCGCTGAAATGTGCGTTAATCACCCTTGCACTACCAGTGCCTGCTCTGAGAGGTAAAATTACCACTGCCAGGATTAAAGCACGCAACCATGTACACAAGCTTCACAATAACATACTACTAAGCTACCCGAGATGTACCAATGGCAGTTGTATATACTGACAGGATAAAACACAAAATGTAGGAATGTGTGGAAATAGGACAAACCGGCATGTACCCAATGAAAGGTGTATGATATATATATATATATATATATATATATATATATATATATATATATATATATATATATATAAAATATATATATATATATATATATATATATATATATATTTATAGAGAGAGAGAGAGGGAGAGAGAGAGAGATATGTCGATATATGGGGATATACATCTATATGTAGATATATAGATAGGTTAACAATGTCTACATAACCATGGAGGTACATATAAATGGGATACCTACCACATACTGACTGCTTGACATACCGACACGCGTAATCATGAGGCTTAAGGTCCGAAAGGCCACAGCACCGAAACACCAGAAGTGCGAGGTTTAAAATCACGATGTTAAGGGACAGTTAGTCAGTGCTTCTGGTGTTGCAGTTCAGGTAGGTTACTGTATGTAAGTGTGTTTCTGAGGGCTGTAGTGTGTGTAAGTGAGTGTTCTGAGTGTGATGTGTGTTCCTGGGAGACTGTAATGTGTGGGTGTGTGTTTGCTTTGTGTGTCTGTTTGTGCAATCTAGGAGGTAGAATATAAATATTAAAGTAGGAGGGTGTGGGGGGCACAGTCACCCACATGGGGGGTGTAGGGGGCTTGACCACCTGCTCATATGTAATATAAGATAGTTTGTCTGGATATGGTAGGTAGCAGTGTGTCTGTATGTGCGTGTGTTCCATGTTTGTGTTACTTTCGCGAGTTACTGTCGCTGTCGGTAATGTTGGGTATGGGAGTTTGAGCCCGGTACTGTAGGCATTGTAATTGTGTGGTTTCGAGATTCCATACATATCCTGTATACAGCAGTTGAAGTGTTCATATATGAGTATAACATGGACCATATCAATCACACATTCCGCCACGACCAACCTTGATGAACAAAGGATATGGAGAGTATATACCTATGCACTATTACAAATATGTGCTATGGACATGAGCCAATGTCAAGAGGGTCAGTCACCAACACAACTCCAGTGACTGCAAATACCTATGACATAAATACACAGCTTTCATGTAGCAACACTTTATTACATCTTGATGTATTTCCGAAAGGATTCAAGGACTAACATCACCTGCATGCTATACAGAAACCACTTAACAGTACCTTAATTAATCAGCCTGCAATTACCATAGTATTAGTCCACTAAAGGATAGGTGTTCAAATAGGGAAGGAACCCTCATGCACATATCGATTATGTATAAAAGCAGTTCCTACATACCTGCATCTGCTATGTATACCCACCAACATCACCCCCACACCCAAACAAATTACAATACAAACTGTAATAACATCACAAATCATTCACTCACTGTACATCTGCAGAAGCCTTAACATACCTTGTCAGAGACACACTAACATGGCCCTATGTGAAATAGTTGCTGTTATACAATGGAACAGCTGCTGATGTTACAGGGTTTGTTTGCACTAATCCTGTTTCAGAGGGTTGTGTCTACACCGGGAAGTGTTACCAATTACTGATTAACAGCACAGCATGATACACATGTACACCAAATCAAGGATGTCTGGTGAGCACACTGTAAACCAAATAACAGTCCATGCATAGCCATACAGCCTTGAGCTACCCAAACATCCTTGCCAGACTTAAACATCTGCAGAAGTATCAGGTGCAAACAAACCCTGCATAAGTAGCAATGCTCGGAAATATAACAGCTGTACTCACATGTAGAACATCTTCTAGCCATTACACACAATCCATGGGAGTCATGAAGCTAATATATCTCTGTCTGTCTCCATATAGCTGTTGAAATACATCACAAACAACACATCCAGGCCGTCTTCCTTGAAAGTAAGGCAAACGGACAACACCCAAGTGGAGTACTCAATTATACACCACTGTTGCCATGGTATTGGCTAATGGAGCAGCTGCACAGCTGATGCACATCCAATTAACTACTTTGGAACACCAATTGGTGGTCAGGATAGCACATGTTACCGATATGTAACTAGAAAAGGATGGCTTATCACCCATTCAAACCATCTGTATATACCAACAGAATGTTACAAAGAAGATTGAAACCCAAACTGAAAAGGATTGAATTAACAGTCAACGACACCTCTGGTTACTAATAAGGTATGTAGAACACTCAGTATGTCTGTGTATGTAGTACAAGTTCTGTAATATTTAAAGTGCATGCAATCCATATAGTGGAAACAGTTATCTTGTAGTGCTGTATTGCTGAGCATAGTAATGCATGTAGTATTTATGTGTGTACTGCTGTAGGTCACAAGGCAAACACCGCATACACCACAAGAGATGCTATATAAGGGCTTTGAACACAAATATTCCTCACCAGCTGCTGTCAGTGGCAGGGCTGGTCCAACAAGTATGTGCTATAACAGGGGATAGTATATGTTGATATATTGTAACAGTAGGCATATGTATGGGTGTATTACTGAGAATAACATGTCAAAGGTTGGCCCACTGTGCAATTATGATTTGCATTATGGGATATTGTACCAATAACTGTAATGTACAGTATTGTAGGCAGATATGTATTACAGGTTACATAGCATTACTGTTATGTTAGGCAAACATTAGTTATGTCTATTGGCATTTACAATACACAATAACAGGATATATATGACTTGTAGTGACCCAACAGTTTATCAGCATGATAGCAAAGTAAAATGGAAGAGCTAGTTAACTATCCATACACATAAGACATGTAATACGTGCAAATGTAGGTACTAGGCTGTCTTACCAAGGGTATTTATAAGCCTAGCTAGAGTGTGTTAGCTTTTGCCACCCCCATAGGTTAGTTCCCTGTGCCTCTGAATGGCAGAGCCATTAGTTCCCTGTGCCTCTGTCCAGCAGAGCCACTGCAGTGATCCATGGGGTACATGTCTGTCTCCCATCCACCCGTCAATGTTTCCCTTGAAGAGTGCTAGTGAGAGGCCCTGCCTGATGTACATTGGAATCATGTTCCAAAGCATGGGGAGTCTCTGGGTCAGGTATCTATCTGTCCAGCACGTCCTAGTCATTGCTGTGGTTAGGTGTATATCCCTAGATTATGTGGCTCTCAGGGGCCTCTGTTTAGGTGGAGCATATCCAGCAAAACTGGGTTGGACATGGACCTTATATGTCAAACAGAGATCACCTGTGAGTATGCGGTAAGCAACCGAGTACAGCTGGAGTTTCTTAGGTTGGGCTGCATAGGTCATCTGTTTGAGGTCAGTAATCCTCTTGGTGTGGTACTGTTGTGGTCTTTCAAGCTGTTGCAGTTGTCTTGTAAGGTACATCCCAAATGGAGTGTTGTATCCTTTAATGGGTCTAATAAGTCATGAGTAGAGAGGCACAATGGCCTCCTTTGTTCTGGATGCAAACCCATTAGAGATCGGGGGCCACATAGAAGGATATTCTAACCACCTTGTCATTATGGGTATCGAAGGAAAGATTGCTATCTACTGTAGTTCCCAGATCCCTTATTACCTTTTCTGTATATTGGGGACTAGAACCTATGTGGTAGTCCGTGGGTAATTAGTCATATCCAAAGGGGATGACTATGCACTTTTTGGCAGTCAGCTTGAGGCCATGATAGTGACACCAGATATTTGTCTCAGTGTGACCCTTCCGGAGGGTGTCTGTAACAGCTAGGGAAACAATTATGTCCCCTAGTTTGCAGTCTTCTGCAAACCTTTTGAGCCAAAGCCCTCCTGTGCTTGCCTGTATGTCAGACAATTATATACTGAACATGAGGGGTCATAGGACTGAGCCCTGGGGTATGCCAGTTGTAACTGGTACACAGTCGGACCTATGGTATGCAACTGTGTGGGTTCTGTCTGTGAGCCACTTTGCAAACCATCACATGATGTGGGGGTAATGTTCAGGCGGATGGGTATGTCGATAATACCAGAATGAGGAATGGCGTTGAAAGCCTTTGAGAGATCTAGGTAGGCTGTGTGGACCTCCTTACCCTCATCTAATGCCTTGGTAACTGTCTCTAAGAAGTCCATCAGGTTTAGGAGGCATGGTCTGCCCTTAACAAAGCCAAACTGGGAGGAGTCAAAGGTTTGGAGGTACCTAATGTCTCTGTGACTGAGATCCATGATGATGTGCTCCATAGCCTTGCAGACCAGGCTAGTCAGGTCTATAGGGCAATAGATCCAGTGGTCTGTTGTGGCACCACCTATGTGGAGTGGGATAACTGTTGCTGTGCACCATTCAGGGGGCACAAAGCCTGATGTGAGGCTATTATTGAACATGGTGCATAGGTGGGGAGCCAGTATGTTCTGAAGTTCGTGTAAAATGCATCCTGGGATGTTGTCAGGTCCCATGGATGCTGTGATATTGGCTTTGGACTGTGCAGCTTTTACCTGCGTAGTTGTGAGTACAGGGACTCTGCACTCTTCCTGTATAGATATGGGCCCTTTAGGGGGTGAGAGGGGGGAAAGGTAGCACTGAACCTATCTGTCAGGATGTTGGCAATATCAGTTGGTTCTGTAATGTTCGTGCCTTTGTGCTGTAACTCAGAGCAGATCTGGATGATGGCATTGAGATATTTGACATAGCTATAGAATGCTTTGTGGTTGTTGTTGGAATTAGTGGCGGTTTTGTTTTCGTAGCTAGCTTTGGAGGATCTTATAAGGGATCTCACCTTCTTACTGAGGCTGACCAGGGAGCTCCTCCAGGCATGGGATTGTACTCTCTTTTGCAACAGTGTCTTCCTCCTGTTGTACAGTTTGTTTATGGTAGGTGACCACCAGATTGGCTTCCTTAATTAGGAGTATAGTGTCTTGGTTCTGTTTGCGATAGCATGATCCATGCACTCATGTAAGTGCTTATAGAGTGCATTTGTTTAGGATTCAGCAGTTGTAACAGTATTGTCCATCTGCATGGGTGTCATGATGTTCACCATGTCTGTCTTAAGAAGCATGAAGTTGGCTTTGTAGACTTATTATACTGTGGTTCCCTTAATGGGGGGTGGGGGCGGGATGTGGATATGAATGGTGTTCAGCTTATGGTTGGATCGGACCAACGAGGAGTTGACTTCAGGTGTGGAACACCGATCACTCATGTTGGTAATGCCTAGGTCTAGGATATTGTTGCCCCTGATGGGTGTGTGGATATTTTGATCCAGGGCATTGGTGTTTATGAATTCCAGAAAGCGTTGAGATAATGAGTTGGTACAAGAGTAGTTTTCTCAGTTAATGGTGGGGTAGATTCAGTGAGACTATGAGATGAGTGTGGTGTGGTGCGAATGTTTACCTTCTCTACATGACTGTCAGGGTCAGGCTTGGTTGGAGAGAGCTTTGCCTCCAGTTTGGCTAGATAAGTGCATCTCTCACAGGTTGTAGTGTTGGGTGGTCGGCGGAGAGGGTTGTCTGTGTACATGAGGCAATGTCTACATTGCCTCAAGATGTCCATATTCATCAGATAGACAGGAGACAACACTGGCAGCTGACCCATGGACATGCCTGAATATAAAACTAATTTCCCCTAGATAAGTGAAGAAAGTGAGTACAAGAGCTATTTTACTCTAAGCAAGTGAGAAAAGTATGTACAAAACCTGTTTACCTCTAGGTAATGAGGAAGATTGAGTGCTATAGTAATTAATAGCTTACGTAGTGCTTACAAGTTCTAAACAAGTGCTGAGCATGAATAAGCAATCCAGATAGGGTCTTGGATAACATAAACACACTACCCCCCCAACAGGTACACAATCATATATCCATGTACACCACAGAGCCCCTCTACCCACAACTATGCAGGTACAAGCTGCACTCTGGCTGCATGGGACCTGTCCACATCACAGGTTGTATCATACACATATGGCAAAACAAGTTGCTCTCCACATACACGTCATGTAAAACATAGCTTCATGTCAGGCTGTGTACACACTGAATGGTGCACACCAACAGGTATCACAACCCACAAAGGGGGAGACACCACTGATAATGGGAAGAACTGCAATACTACCCTGCTTAGTCTGGTCTGAAAGGCCATGAACCTTGATCAAATTATTTGATGTCAGCGGTATAGATGTAGATGACAGTAAGGTTGATTTCACACTGCATATCATAACCTTGCCAGGTCATAGGACATCATCGCCCATACTGTGTTCCACCTACATTCGGTACACTAGATGTACATTCCTATGTCACAGGAGTGTTTTGCAATGAGACTGCTGGCAGAACCAACACTACAGAAGGTGTCCGAATAATACATGCACATCACACCAGTGCCAGCTACAGTAAGACAGGGTTAATTAATTGTATTTCCCTTCATTGTAGTCCATACCACACAGACAAACAGGAGGCGTCTGCCTATTGAAGTATGTGAATGACTATGACCTGGGAGCAATAGCCGACTCAGAGTGTTGTGGACAACATACAGAAGGGGCTTTGTGGGCGAGGTGTGTGTGACATATGGCCACAATCTGACAGCTATATATTGCATTGTCACCCATATGTTAATGACCCTATGCCCATGAACTACCACCTAGGCAGTGGTCAGCATAATGGACACTGTGTGTAAGGGATGCAGCTGGGCAGTTGACTTTCCTGTGATAGCTACATCACCACACCTGTTAGGTAGTCATATGTGGCAACCCTAATATTGACAGGGTGCCATCCATGAATATAGAGATCATTGTCCAGCCATACACAACACTCAAGTGACCCATATCAGATCACATATTTCCTTTAAGGGGTATTGGCCATGTTCAGATGGCCTACACCAGCCTTCCCATTCCCCATCTCCACTATGTAGCATAATGCATACCCTGAATAAATCCATGTCCAACCCAGTGATGTTGGACATTCTACACGTACACACCCTGATCTCAAACACATACTTCGTGGACATCCACGTTCCTAGTACGAGGATCACCACATGCTGGACAGATCCTTGTCCCATACACTTCACATAGTCCTGCCATACTATACATTCCTGTCCAGCAAAGCTGTACATCACTCCCCTCTCAGACATGATGTGATGGCTGCATGGTAAATGTATCATTAACCCTGTGGATCAGTTATGTGACACTGCTCCACCTGGCCCCAGAGACCCACCTGTCAGCTACAGCTAGGTAACTTTTCATCCTAGATTCATACATGGCCCAAGGCATATAGCCTACTAGTCGACTTTGACTGTACATGCTATAGTTGATATCCATCCCTGCAAATACCATCTGGCTAGCCAGTGTCCCATGTGTATCACATGTGCAACACAGGTGATACATGGCAGGATGTTGAATTGCTGTACAGTGCCATATAGATGTATTTGGCAGAACACATACATGTAAAACCTTATGTGTGCAAGTCTGCAGGGTCACAGGTCATATCCGTTAAGGCAGTGTAAGTCTTTATATGTGACATATACACAGCATCAAGGTCGACTGCATTAATGTGGACACATCCAGCCATGTGCTGATAGATAGGAACACCAGTACAGGCAAACAGACATGCCCACATCAAGACAGCATCCACACATATATGGTGATAATATCCACTCACCCTTCAGTGTCACATGTGTGTGACACAAACATGTCAGTGGTGTCAGTGTCATGTAGATTTGCAAAGACAACTATTTAATCGTAATAAATGCGATACACATGTATGTTCAGTTGTAGCTCTATATGTCTCTTTGAGTTACTGTGACCTGTCTCCATCATTATGTCTTCCAGGTATGCCATGTGCAAGGCTACCCACTTATACCCGCTTGGAGGATGAGGCCCTCATCTCATACCTACATGACAATCATGATATCCTGTTCAGCCATGTGACACAGGATGCACAGCAGCGGGATGCCGTGTAAATGGAACTTTTCAGGAGGGTTAATGATGTGAGTGGCCCGAACCGCACATACCAGCTGGTGCACAGACACTGTACAGACCACATTAGATGGCTGAAACAGCGTGCAAATGGAATCGCCAGGGAACAAGATGCAACAGGTTGTGGACCACCAACCCAGCCCCCACACACACATACTGAGGAGCTACTGGCCAACCTGGGGACACCTGCAGAACAACATCCACAAGCCTTAGCCGATATTGTGGAGGTGGGTGTCTCTCAACCGCCGAGCCTGGAGTTGCCTGGTAAGTCACTACTGCACCTATAGCAACTGTATTCCATATAGTTGCATGTGTGACTCTACAATATGTAATGTAACATCATATGCAAGGCATGTAAACGCACATGCTGCATACTATAGTATGCTACTCTGTGTATGCACACATGTCATTACACCATAGTATAATGTAATGTACTGATGTATGTGTTAACATGCACATTGCACCCTGTAGCTATCATACAGGCATGGATAATGCTCATACTGCTGTGTTACTCCTACTTAGGTACTTCTGGTGTTCCACTGTGACAGCAGCCCGTTGCAGGTGAGACTGCTATTATTTATCAGGCATCGTAATGCACAGATCTGTCTGCCATGTGTCCATTTACCACATGTACACATAATGTATGGTCCTGTCACAATATATTGGTCAGACCTGCAATGCATCACAATGCCTACCCATGTGCAACACTTGCAAACTATATGAATCACCGACATGAATCTCACAAACTGACAGCAGTCACCTATACAGTATCCACATCAGCCCACAGTTACAGTGCATTCCCCTTGCTGGTGTCGGACATAAATGTCATACTTGCTCCTTGTGTGTGTGTGTGTGTGTGTGTGTGTGTGTGTGTGTGTGTGTGTGTGTGTGTGTGTGTGTGTGTGTGTGTGTGTGTGTGTGTGTGTGTGTGTGTCTGTGTGTGTGTGTGTGTGTGTGTGTGTGTGTGGTACACAGATGTCATGTGGGACATAGTGAACCAACGTGTTCACCATGTCTGGCCATAGTTACCAGGCAGCAGCAATATGGCTGCAAATGTGCAGGGTGTCATCCGTATACCCTTCGGTGACCTGTGTCACATATTCCACGTCATGTTTTAGTGTGTATACACCTCAGTGACATGGGTTACATTCCACAGTATATATGTATTGTATCTGAACACAGTCATGGCTATGAACTGTGTCTGTAACTCACACTGTATAGCAATAGAGCCGTCTCATGAATCCCTGCAATGGCCATGCACATCAGCTAAATGTACAGTATATCTGTATGGCGGACAGACAACACTGCATTGGGACACCATTACCCCACTGTATATCTGACAGGACACCATTGTGTTAAACATGTATGCATATCATTGCACATGTCAGCAGATCACATGTCATACTACATGTGATTTTCAAGGTCATATGCCACACATTAGGCAGGTGTACTGTTAACCTGTGCTGGTCTACATGGTGTAACACAGGGATGTATGCTAACTACTACTATGATTGTGTAAATTGCATGTCATCTGCTATGAAGGATGTATGATCCACTTTAAATGTCTTCGCTGCATGCCGTTTGCTGTATCACATGCATGTTGCATGCCTTCTGTCATATCACATGTGTGTGTGTCGGTGTGTGTGTGTGTGTGTGTGTGTGTGTGTGTGTGTGTGTGTCTATTGTATAGATTGTAATGTACAGTTCTTGTCTGCCCTCACAGGTGATGTAGGTGCGTTGCCTTCCTGAGGTCCATCTGATGTTAGTTTCCTCACAGACTCTAGCAGTGATGATGAACGTATGATTGAGGCACAGGCAGGGTTGTCAGGGGCTGCATCTGTACCACTGTTTGCCATTTCACCTATATCCCCCTCATCCCCACACACAAATCCCATGCCTGCACATCACCAGTGGCCATAGAGGAAGGACAGTTAGCATGTGGTAGCTTGGAACAGGAAAGTGTGGGGGCTATGGAAGGTGTGCAGCCAACTGACTGGTGGTGCCCCACACAGGCAAGTGGCCAGTGCTGCTCGTAAGAGGACCTCTGGCCAACATCCTTCTGCAAGACAGAGTGCAGCAGCTGGTGTCACCAGACGCATATTTCGGGCTGTTATGGAGGCACAGGCACATGCTGAATGGCACAACAGACAAGTTCAGAGGCTTCAGGGGGCTGCTGTCCATTCTTTAAACAACAACATCCAGGCAATGGTAAATGCTCAACAGCAGATTGCTGAAGCTTTGGATAGATGGTTGGGTGACGTGGTTGGAGTCCTTGACCGTGGCATGACAATCCGCGAGCGTGAGCTGTCTGTGTTGGAACATCTGGTATGAGTGAGGCATCGGGCACATGGACGTAGGCCTGCTACATCACCTGTTTCAGGTCTACGTGTACAAGCTAACTCACATGTCTGCTCCCATAATGGTGGTAGCAGCAGCAGTGCAGCTGCTGCTTCACTGTCCACACCACGACACAGCAGGCCATGTGCACGTGGCCCTGGACGGTCCCAACAGGGACACAGTTCCAGTGGATAAGTATCATCAGACAGTACCCAATCTGCATTTCTGCCTAGTAGTGCCCGTGCAACCCCTGGCAGGCACAGCTCACATGTCCGTGGCCGGACACCGTCAACTGTAAAACCTGGCCTGTACAGTCCACAGCTGTCAGTAATACCTCTGTGTAGGCCAGACACATGCCAGAACTGTGTGCATACATACACGCACACACTGGAAACATATGAAGGGTACTGCAGCACACACATGCATAACATCCACATGCGCCCAATTAGATCAAAGGCCCTAACCCACACACATGATGTCATCCAATGGTGCAGCCTAGACCTCTGGCAAACATTATCACCCTGAGCATATGATGATGCCTGTGCTGCATCCCTGTCATCCACACCATCGGTGCAGGGACATGCTTATATGGTCTGATGCAGAGGGTGAACAGACTAAGAAGATAAATGTAGTTTACAATTGTTGAGTACTGTTGACAGGCAGCAGACATACCATGTACTATAGGTGTACAATACATTTCATACTGTTAACAGTATGTGTCTTGCATAACAACAGTAACTGCATGTTGGTCATGATGTTCTGCTTTCCTCCTTCAGGTCTAATTGCACGTGCCGGTGGATGTCAGTGTTTGCAGTTAGTATCCCATATGTCAATGTGGTCTACTCACAGGTATGTATGAATATACCAGCATGCACCATGTAGCTGCCAAATAACAGTGAGAATGTTCCACATTCCAAATATGTCTACTGATCCAAGAGCATGATAGCTGTGTATTAAGCTACTGTGGCTACAGACGTGACAAACATACTGGGTGACATCACAGGTACAGTTACATGAAGTGGTGAGGTAAGAGAGTGGTCTAGCTGATTACAAGGGTAGAGGCCAGTGGAAAGTGTGATGCCTCATTGGGAAGCTGTAGTACATGTTCCCATGACAGGATGCCAACACACAACTGCACCCACACACTCAGGTATTGACACACATGTATTCAGTGTCACAGTAACACACCCACACACTCACAGATTCACCGACAGAGTAGCACACACTCACACACAGTTGCTACTGTTGAGGTGAGGACCCCTGCATATGTGCAAATCATCATTACAGTACTTGCACCTACATGACACGCCACAGAGAATACACATGTACAGGTAGTCAGTATGGCCTAAAATCGGGGACATCAACACGGATAGTAGATTGCATCGCCTGGATGGGGGGAGGGGACTTATCAGTTCAGTATGGTAACATACATCCTCACTCCAGGGACCAGACAGCCATACATACACACACACACACACACACACATACACACACTGGGGCATTCACTATTGCATACACCTATGTCACGCACATGCATATACCTCACATGTGTGAGATACACACCCCTGCCTATGTCCTGATTTTTACTTTGCAGTCTGAACAGATGTGTACACTAGTGTATAGGAGAGTGAGTAACAATTGAGATGTATTCCCCACCATACATGACTTATATGGACACACACACAACCACACATGCCAGTACTTTGAATCAAAGACCTGCCTAGCTCATGATATGTATGACAAACTTACAGCAGTAATGCACGCGTTACAAAGTGTACTGATGCTTCCTTTGGCAGGAGTGCTGATATATGCACACAGTACATCTTAACTGTTAGCAGGTGTCAAGTGATTTACCTTCTTTGTCCCCCTGACAGCTGTCTAAGTTGTGTGTTATGTCCTTCAATTAACAAAACCATTGCTTACCAGTTACACAGGTTACTGTAGGACCACTTGTGACACACCTGTGAGCTGTTCTCAGCAAACATCCATCTGCAAAGATGTCCCACCACTTAGTTATTTTCACACATCTGTCCATACCTGAGGTACATCTTTCCATACATTCAGCATATCACTGTATACAGTTGGCAATGTTGATGCTGCATTGCAACTGCATGATGTACTAAGATACATGTCACCTGCATACATCAGCAACTGCACACGCATGGTATCTGAATGCACACCACTACATGTACATGTGTGTAGGTCCTACAATCCTGTCATTTGGGCATGTTTGTAGGCATTGCAGTTGGTGGACATGTGTAATGACATACGTGACACATGGACTGTTGTATGATATGATAGGTGTAATGGGTGACCGGTACAGAGGGAATGTTACCTCTGTCAACATTGATATCACACCTTATCTTATGTTAGAATTCAGCAGCCATGGACCTACATTCCATGTGCATGTGTGTAATGGCTGTAGCCACCTGTTTGCACAAAGGACAACAACAGCTATGCTATTTACATGTATGCTGTGTGTGTCTGGCATGTACATACCCAAGGCAGGTACATATATGTCATATCCAAACATGAGGGTGTGTACTGGTGTACAGCAACAGTCATCTGCTAATGCTGTAAATAACTGAGGACCCCTGGTATCTATACAGCTGACCGGGTTACAGACAGTGGTATCATTGTATTGCATAACACATGATGCAACTGTGTCAGTACATGGGTAATCTCTACAGTTGATGTAGAACTTGGTACAGTCCACTGGCCAAGGGTCACATGGTGGTGTACTCTTATATGTCCTACAACATGTATGGATGTGTGTTGATGGTCCGAGGGCATGATGGTGTCTGAGGTTCACATTCTAGAATGCAGCATGTGACACTGTGTCCTGCACATGACTCATCTGTGATGCCTTTCGTGGGGGTAACGGTCAGTACATGTGAGTGGCCTCTATGTATGTGGGGACACCACTACCTGGAGTGGTCTGTACCTGTGTTATGGCCCACATGTCTGGTTCTGAGGAATATAGTGGTAGTGCTATTGTGCACTACAGAGCCATCAGACAGGTGTTCCTCATTGCATAGATATCAGTACTCCCCATTGTTGGATCTACAATGAGCAGCTGTGATTATGGACGTTACACATCTAGCACTGGTTAGCATAAGCATACAATGCAGTTATCCTCTAGGTGTCAGGGTGTTATCCTGTGTTTAGGACATTTCCCTTGGAATGGCACTATATGGGCGGAGGCGACTTGGGTATTATCCCCACTGCCTTGAATCATGGATGCATGCGATATGTGTCAAAGGCCTGTCTACTGTCAGTCATGTCATCCCAGAATGGCAAACACTGGACAACCTGGTTCTTACAGCAGGACATTGGCTCATTGTGTTGGTCAAGCATTTGCCACTTCTAGCAAGGCACATTGTGTTGGTCAAGCAGTTTCCACTCCAAGCAAGACATCACTGCGAGTGGTGATATTGTGCTCAGTAGAGGATGGTACATCTAAGGTGATGGATAGCAGCAGATGTTGTATAAAAGATCAGTGTCAGATATATGTAGAGCAGCGTTTCTGCTAACAATGACAACTACTAACACCAGAGCCCATTACAATGCATTCTTTACGTCTACCTGTAATAGCATGGCAACCGTGACCTTCCATGTTTAGAATCAGAGTGCATCCCAGACAGCCCTGTGCTACTAAGTGTATGAGCATGCCCAGTATAACCCTGTGTAGATGGACACATAGTGCATTCCGAACAGCTCTGTGCTACTACAGCCCTGTGCTACTAAGTGTGTGAGCATGCCCAGTGACACCTTGTGTTGGTTATGTGCCTCTGTGTATGGGCATGGCGGCCATTGTAACCCTGTATAGTGATAGTAGTCATCCGTTCGACAGATGGGCATACTCCAAGTCAGGATGGATTCCTGCTTTAAACACACAGGTTCACAAGTATGTACATCTTAACTGCCAGCATCCCTATTGATGTCCACTTTCCTAGAAGGTCATTTGAAATGTGTAGTCTGTGTGGCGCAACTCGTAACTTTGTAGTATTGTAATAGTGACCTGTCGATAAGCAGGTGTTCCGTTCCCACCACTGGCGTGTGTTTTGTGTGTGTATCTGTCCCCGTCTGCTTGAGGACTGAAAAATGCTTTTAGACTGCTCACACTCAACACAATTCCTATACCCACCTTTGGCAGGTCGGATGATGTCACCCACCAACAAATACACCTCTGGGGGTGCTGTTTCTCACTAATCTCGGTGGCGCATTCTGTAACTGCATAATGCTGTAATGTACTAAAGTAGTTAGCTTGGTGTTCTGATTCCAGGCTTGCCATGGGTGTGTGTGTTGGTCCCCGTCTGCCTGAGGACTAAAAAATGCTTTTAGACTGCTCAAACTCTATACAATTCCTATATCCACCTTTGGCAAGGCTGATGATGTCACCCATCTACAATGACACCTGTGGGAGTGCTGTGCCCCAGTAATTTCAGTGGTGTGTTCTGTAACTGCGTAATGCTGTAGTGTAATAAAATAGTTAGGTCAGAGTTCTAATCCCAGACTTGCCGTGTGTGTGTGTGTGTGTGTGTGTGTGTGTGTGTGTGTGTGTGTGTGTGTGTGTGTCTCCATTTGCCTGAGGACTGAACAATGCTTTTAGACTGCTCACACTCCATACAATTCCTATACCCACCTTTGGCAGGGCTGATGATGTCACCCAACTACAAATACACCTCTGGGAGTGCTGTGTCCCAGTAATCTCTGTGGCGCATTTTGTAACTGCATAATGCTGTAGTGTAATAAAGTATTTAGGTCAGTGTTCTAATCCCAGACTTGCCATGAGTGTGTTGGTCCCCATCTGCCTGAGTACTAAAAAATGCGCATAAACTGCTCACACTCCATGCAATTCTTATACCCACCTTTGGCAGGGCTGATGATATCACCCATCTACAAATACACCTCTGGGAGTGCTGTGTCCCAGTAATCTCGGTGGCATGTTTTGTAACTGCATAATGCTGTAGTGTAATAAAATAGTTAGGTCGATGTTCTAATCACAGACTTGCTGTGTGTGTGTGTGTGTGTGTGTGTGTGTGTGTGTGTGTGTGTGTGTGTGTGTGTGTGTGTGTGTGTGAGTTTGTGTGTTTATCCCAGTCTGCCTGAGGACTGAAAAATGCTTTAAGACTGTGCACACTCCATACAATTCCTATACTCACCTTTGGCAGGGCTGATGATGTCACCCACCTACAAATACACCTCTGGGAGTGCTGTGTCCCAGTAATCTCGGTGGAGTGCTCTGTAACTGCATAATGCTGTAGTGCAATAAAGTAGCTAGGTCGGTGATCTAATCCCAGACTTGCTGTGTGTTTGTCCCCATCTGCCTGAGGAATGAAAAATGCTTTTTGACTGCTCACACCCCATACAATTCCAATACCCACCTTTGGTAGGGCTGATGATGTCACCCACCTACAAATACACCTCTGGGAGTGCTGTGTCCCAGTAATCTCTGTGGCACATTTTGTAACTGCATAAGGCTGTAGTGTAATAAAGTAGTTAGGTCAGTGTTCTAATCCCAGACTTGATGTGTGTGTGTGTGTGTGTGTGTGTGTGTTTGTCCCCGTCTGCCTGAGGACTGAAAAATGCTTTTAGATTCCTCACACTTCATACAATTCCTATACCCACCTTTGGCAAGGCTGATGATGTCACCCATCTACAAATACACCTCTGGGAGTGCTGGGTCTCAGTAATTTTGGTGGCGTGTTCTGTAACTGCGTAATGCTGTAGTGTAATAAAGTAGTTAGGTCAGTGATCTAATCCCAGACTTGCCCTGTGTTTGTGTTTGTCCCTGTCTGCCTGATGACTGAAAAATGCTTTTAGACTGCTCACACTCCATACAATTCCTATGCCCACCTTTGGCAGGGCTAATGATGTCACCCACCTACAAATACACCTCTGGGAGTGCTGTGTCCCAGTAATCTCGATGGCGCATTCTGTAACTGCGTAATGCTGTAGTGTAATTAAGTAGTTAGTTCGGTTTTCTAATCCCAGACTTGCTCTGTGTGTGTGTCTCCATCTGCCTTTGGACTGCAAAATGCTTTTAGACTGCTCACACTCCATACATTTCCTATACCCACCTTTGGCAGGGCTGATGATGTCACCAACCTACAAATACAACTCTGGGAGTGCTGTGTCCCAGTAATCTCTGTGGTGCATTTTGTAACTGTATAATGCTGTAGTGTAATAAAGTAGTTAGGTCAGTGTTCTAATCCCAGACTTGCTGTGTGTGTGTGTGTGTGTGTGTGTGTGTGTGTGTGTGTGTGTGTGTGTGTGTGTGTGTGTGTGTGTTTGTCCCCATCTGCCTGAGGACTGAAAAATGCTTTTAGATTGCTCACACTCCATACAATTCCTATACCCACCTTTGGCAAGGCTGATGATGTCTCCAATCTACAAATACATCTCTGGGACTGCTGGGTCCCAGTAATCTTGGTGGCGTGTTCTGTAACTGCATAATGCTGTAGTGTAATAAAGTAGTCAGGTGGGTGATCTAATCCCAGACTTGCCCTGTGTGTGTGTTTGTCCCTCTCTGCCTGAGGACTGAAAAAGGCTTTTAGACTGCTCACACTCCATGCAATTCCTATACCCACCTTTGGCAAGGCTGATGATGTCACCCATCTACAATGACACCTCTGGGACTGCTGTGTCCCAATAATTTTGATGGCGTGTTCTGTAACTGTGTAATGCTGTAGTGTAATAAAGCAGTTAGGTCGGTGTTCTAATGCCAGACTTGCCATGTGTGTTGTGTATGTTTGCCCCCATCTGCCTGAGGACTGAAAAATGCTTTTAGACTGCTCACACTCCATACAATTCCTATACCTATCTTTGGCAAGGCTGATGATGTCACCCATCTACAATGACACCTCTGGGAGTACTGTGTTCCATTAATCTCTGTGGTACATTCTGTAACTGCGTAATGCTGAAGTGTAATAAAGTAGTTAGGTCAATGTACTAATCCCAGACTTACTGTGTGTGTTTGTCCCCATCTGCCTGAGGACTGGAAAATGCTTTTACACTGCTCACATTCCATACAATTCTTATACCCACCTTTGGCAGGGCTGATGATGTCATCCACCTACAAATACACATCTGGGAGTGCTATGTCTCAGTAATGTAGGTGGCGCGTTCTGTAACTGCGTAATGCTGTAGTGTAATAAAGTAGCTAGGTCAGTGTTCTAATTCCAGACTTGCCGTGTGTTTGTTTTTGTCCCCGTCTGCCTGAGGACTGAAAAATGATTTTAGACTGCTCACACTCCATACAATTCTTATACCCACCTTTGGTAAGGCTGATGTTGTCATCCATCTACAAATACACTTCTGGGAGAGCTTTGTCCCAATAATCTGGGTAGTGCATTCTGTGACTGCATAATGCTGTAGTGTGCTAAAGTAGTTAGGTCGGTGTTCTAATCCCAGACATGCCAAGTGTGTGTGTAGTACAGTGTTTTGTAGAGTATGCTCTCTCTGTACAAATCACATCTTTGTCATTCCTGCTGTTGTCACCCAGGTAATTACCTGTAGGTGTCCTGCAACCCAGTATTTGCCATAGCATGTGCCCAAAAAGTGAATTGCTGCAGTGTGATACGGTAGGTAGGGGTTTGTATACAGGACATGGCAAGTGTGTGTTTGTCTGTCAGAGCCTGTGTAGAGGTGGCTTTGAGTGTCTTACCATTGGACATGTTGGGGAGTGGATTTTGTAGTTTTCCTATATGGTGTCTGTCTTATGACACATTGGCCACCTCATAATGAGTACAGCTGTCAGTCAGCCATAGGACTGTGTTGTCAAGCCATACCCCTACATCTGGCAAACGGCCAGGTGAACAAAGTATGCAACTCTACTAGTACCCGGTATATGTTCCACACCAATGTGCCATGCACAAACAAACTAGCCTAGGATATCCCACTATGTTGCTAGTACCAAGCACATTGATGACAGATAGTAGGCATGGCGTGAATGCAATGGCCTGCAGAGGACATGGCACTCTGAACAGTGGTACAATGGGCACATACATGCGGGCATTGTGCCTTCACTATGTTCCACACTGGATGCCTGCAACATATGTGGTGACATCAAATGTGATCCACAGAGGCCATACAATGCTGTACGCATGTGCCCTGTATGGACCCATGCCACTGACTCCACAGAATACCTGTATCATACTATCAATGCAGGTGCTGGGTCAACCTGCTCACTATACGCAGGGTTTGCCACACCAGGCCAGTATTGGCATATCAGGGGATAACAGGCTGTGTACACAACATGTGCCTGCTAAACCAGGTACACCTGTACATGTCACTGTACAGTATTATGGGACATGCACATCCCAGGCAATGTCCATGTGAAGGACTATCAAACACAGACATGGGGTGCATTGCAAAGCTATGGCCATACATATTGGTAACCAGGATGTCAGGGAAGATCATGCAGTACCCATCTGTGTGGGACATTTAAGACACTACACCCCTGCACTGCACACTATTGATGGGTGACGCTATGCCAAGTATTACCCCTCACCCAGCCTTGTACAGCCATCTTGCACAGCCAACCACTACACACCCATGAAGCAATGCATACATGCATGCCAGTACTGGCACCTTGTGTCAGCGTGTGGGTTTTGATGCTCCCAACCACAGTCACTTCCAGTATAACCCTCGATGGCATACCAACAGATGTCAAACACTTTCACATGCCCTAGCCCATAGAACCTCCAGATACCCCCTTGTGGTGCATGTAGTCCTGTGCATTACTGCAGTGTAGCAAACTAAGTAGTTAGGTTGTGTATTTGTGTGCCCTGGCAAAGTGTGTCAATGCGTGTCCATTAGAGAGTGTGGTATTGGTGACAATGGTATCCGTTCATGTGGACAGCCATGTGTGCCACACCTAATGTATGTCTACTATATCTCTGTTGCAGATGTCACTCACCTACACACATATATTTTCTTAAAGCACAGCAACATGTCGCCTTTGTGGCACATGTAGTAATGTCATGCACATATAATAGTAATGAGTAGTCAGTCAGGGGTTTGACCCCTGTACTGTTAGGCATGTGACAGACGATGCTTAGGGTTATGTCTCCAAGCCCTTTCCTAGTGTACTTTGCCTGTTCCACCCACACACTCTCTGGTGGATGTGGAGGAGTACACCTGCTCAGCAGCAGCATGTGTATTGCAAGTGATGGACATGGTCAGGTGATGGCCTCTGAACTTATTGCAGTCCTCCTCTTGCTGACTGCATGTGGAATAGCTGTAATGGTGTTCCCATAGCCATTCACATGATAAACACAGTACACTATCTAGGGAAAACATGTTGGTATTTGGCCATGACAGTCGCTGTGAGTGGTACCTGGATGTGGTGTTCTGAAACAGCATCACAGATGATATCTGGATGTACCTCAAACATTATACACAGTGGGAAATAGCCTATAGACAGGAGGGTGATGTGCCACACATGACTACAGTATGTAAGTGTAGCTATGCTACATTGAGACTACTGCCTGTTTAACATGTGTGTCGTAATGGCTATTCTGCATGTTTTAATACAGACATGACAGTACTCTGTTCATGAGGGACCTCCACCTGTAGGGCCATCTGTGAAATGGTCAGTTCGTGCAACCATTTGTTTCCTATGTTACCCACTGAACACACATCTTTGCACAGCAGAAGCATAGTGTGAGGATTGCAGACAGTACATGATGATAGAGATGTGTTACTGCCATCGCATCCCTGACTGGACATGTGTCACATGAAACCGCGGTATGACAGACACTGTCTGGGGTTCCCAGTGACAAGCCAATAATGGGCATCTGTTCATAGCTGCGGTCACATGTCTACTATACATTGTACAGATGGCATGCGGTATATAAGCATGTGTTGTGCTCCCTCTGCAAATGTATAGCATCTCTTGTGTTGGGTTGATGGTGATATCTATACATACTGTTGTAGGTAATCCTGTATGCTGGTGTCTATCACTAAGCCATATGTGGGTTTAAACTGCAACACCATAGGCTGAATGGGTTGGGAGGTCCCAGCAGAACCTCCTGTCTCACTTCAGCTGACCATGGCACCGGGCACTACCACATCTGGGGCCCAACCTTGGACATCAGCCTCTGTTGGCTCTGCACCACCTTCTGGTGGTACCACCACTGAGGATGGAGCATGTCCCCCCTGGGAGCAGGACCAGACAAATACATTTCTGCTCTCGTGAGGTCCCAGACGTGTTGCGTTGGGGGCTCACTAAGTGATTCCAAAGTCAGATACGCAAGCTCAAGAGCGGAGTGCCACATTTACAGGGTGATGCTGCCCTTCCTGGACAACCCCCAGCTCTACCTCCTTTGCAGCTGTTTAGGTGCAGTGGTGGCTGCCCATGGCTGGTGACCTCCGTCCCACTGTTCCCATGGTCTTGTGAATACCAAACACCCATCCCCGTCAGGGGTGTATCCCCCCACATGTGTCATATGCCAACTCTGTATGCTGTCTTGTCTGTGATCTTACCCTACCAATCCTCCATGGCCATACCTACACTCCTTCCCCTACATCTGACCCTCGCCTATAGAAACATAAGGCCAATAGGCTCCTAGGACTACATCTGCCCTATACATAGCTGTCCATTTCCCACACATGCCCACTGGACACATGTAACTCTTGTAATATGCATCACAACATACTCCTGTTATCATCACACCTGTCCCTCAGGCGCACGATCCAGGCATGCGTCACTGGTGTTTCCCATTTCATTCATTTGTAATGTTTTGTTGCCACATAGTATGTTCCTGATATATCTCTATATATGTATGTTCATATATGCTGGACATGAATACTCACATATACATCTACATGATGGGATACATTCCTATACTGTTGAATGACTGTGCTGTATGATATGTTTGTGGTACTGTCCATTGTCTGTATATCTGACATGGCGTATTGGTAATTCACATTAGCTGTGTGTGCAGGGTCCTGGTTCCGAGCCTTGCAGAGGACGTTTATTTGGTTGCAGGGCAGAACAAGGCCATCGGATACAGAGGGAGTAAGGCACATTAAAGCAGTTGGGAGCGTGTGTGCATGGGTTTGCATGGTGTTACTCACTGCTGACCTCTGGTTACAACTTCTTACACTCGGTTAGCCTCTACACTGCTTTACCAGTGCAATACTCGCATACTGGTAGCCAAAAAGGCTTACACCCGCTCGCTCCCGCACTTGCAAATGCACCGACATTGGTGCTTGCATCTGACACTCACACCCCTGGGTGGGAGCGAGGACCATACTATTACCCTGTGATGCCTATTACATTGGATTACATGACTACAGTATCGGAAATGGCTGCCCATTAGGCGATGGCATGGCGTTCGACTGTACGGAATCGGCGGCCTGTCCAGAGAATTAATCATATTATTTGTGTGTTCCTCATGCAATCTGCTCCTGTCTGGCTGATACATGGGAACCGAGAATCTTCAATACAGACAAGTAATTGGGTCACGGGAGCCACATCCGTCGGCCAAGTCATGCTACCGCATAGCTATTATAGGCTTGCCACCTTTTCAATTGGCCAAGGTGGGACAGTAGGGTTAACACCTGTCCCACTTTGTGAGGGACAGTCCCTCTTTAGGCAGTTGTGTCCTGCGAAAATAATCAAGATATAGCAAATGTCCTGAGACTGCAGGACAGAAATATATCCTATCTTTCTTTAATAGTGGCATAAAACAGTTATTTTATATATGAAACTTCTATATGTTACGTGAAGTAGCATAACCAATTCAAATGTTACTAGAATAAGCTTTTATTTGTGCAAATAATTAAAATTCTGTACTATGCACGGCTGTAGGTATGTTTTGTCCTGGTAAGCTTTTATTTGTGCAAATAATTTAAATTCTGTACTATGCACGGCTGTAGGTATGTTTTGTCCTGGAAAATCTGACATTTCTACAGAACATGCCCCACTTTGGACATTTAAAAATGTAACAACCCTATAGGACCTTTATGTAGTGGCATCAGATTTTGCAGGGCAAAACATACACACAGCCAGTACAAAGTAGGGTACTTCACTGTTTTGCCTAAAGAAAAGGTTATTCTTGTAGCATTATAGTTACTTATACTGTTTCGTATAACATTCAGGTGTTTCAGATGCAAAATAATTGTTTTATGCAACTACTACAGTCGATATAGGATATCTTTGTCCTAAATCACAGGACATTTGCCATAATTACAATTATTTTGCAGGACACAACTGCCCAAAGGGGAGTGTCCCTCGCAAAGGTGGATAGGTGGTAACCCCAACCCTATTATTCCATCATCTTTCTAAGCTAGTCGGCGGAATATGCACTTTCTGTCACTATCAGACCTCTCATATGAATGGGGAAGAATGAACACTGAATCAGGGACACTGCATAACAACATCAGGGACACATTTAGAGGTTTGGTGCTATTAACCTGACACATTGACAGACCCAGACCATATGTAGTCATACACATTGTCTGAGGTACATGCTGTTTATGACTCTTACATGGTGTCATTATTTGTTACGTGTATTCCACCGCCTTTCCTCCTAATATCACTAGTTCTTGGAGGGTTTAGGTGGGACAGAGATAGATTCTGAGTCATAATCACGGACATCCCTGGTAATCGGGGACAGTTCTATGGTATGGTCCCTATGTGTTCCCCCAATGGCTTACGGACTATCCAGTGGATGTGCTGTTAGTGTTTGGGAGGTATGGGCATCTGCTATGCCCACATTGGAATAATACTTACATCCACGGGCAGTCCTAATATGGCTCTGCCAGCCAACACCTGCACGCCTAAGCCCATAATCGCATACCCATAGTTCCCCTACCTGCCACTCCTCTACAGCACTCATCCTTACTGTGGGTGCAGGTGGGGTATAAACACACCACTACACAATGCCCACTCTCCCCGTGTCAGGACACATGTTGTGCATTGTGTCGACCCATGTGTTATCAGGCTTGCACGACCTACTGGTCCATGTACATCTACAGCCTAGTCAGAGAAATCATTATAGAGCCTGGCTCCGGTCATTAATTTTTGGTGTCCCACAAGGGACATCGATGTCTATGTTTCAAGCATAGATCTTGCAGATCTCTCCCACAGGTAGTTTCCTGAAGGTAGTATGGGAAGCAGTGGTGTAGTTACCTTTATTGTGTGTCTGTATGTCTCTCTGGCCTAGCTGGGGGGGGGGGGGGGTTGGGGGTGATGCTACATGTTACACATTTGTTTATTGGACCTCCCACCAACATATGCCTGGCCTGTGAATATATGTTACCCGTAACTGCTATATCATATCCTAGCTATATAAATATGCATATTTACTGTAACATATATATATCTATTTACATTAATATATACAGATATATCTGCATATGTATGCATACATGTATATTCTTATCTTGCTGTAGATATATATATATATATATATATATATATATATATATATATATGTATATAGATATATATTTCTATAGAAATATTTGTGTGTGTGTGTGTGTATATAAATATATATATATATATATATATATATATATATATATATATATATATATCTTTATATAAATAATCTAACGACATATGGGTTTATGGTTGTCTGCATATGTATATATTCATATGTGGGTATGTATCTGTATTCATTCTCTGTATGTATACATTCATCCCATCCCTCTTTCGCACAGCCTATTATTCCATCTACTGTCGATGTTTTAATGTGCACATTCCTATTATTTATGTCTACAAATGGAATGCATTTGTTAGAGAATGTACTTCTACATATTGATGTCTGCATGTGTGTATGCATATATACCTATTACAAATTCACTGACCTCCACGGGACTGTCCAATTAGAACCGGGCCATCCAATCCTGGCATGCCTGGATCCATAATTACATACCCCTAGTTGCTCCACCCCACCAGTGTTCAACTTACATGCGTAACTTCCAATATGCACTTGTTATCGCAGCCATGACATACCTCCAGACCTTGCCCTCTCCAGAGTGTTAGGGGCCCTACACACATGTTGTCCCACCTCGTGTATTCCCATGCTCTCCCACCATTTAGTCTTTGAACATACCTGCCCTTGCTTGTGTAATGGTCAGAGGACTAAACCATCTTATTAATTTTTGGTATCCCACAAGGGACATCGATGTCTTTGTTTCAAGTATAGATCTTGCAGATCTCTCCCACAGGTAGTTTCCTGCTGGTAGTATGGGAAGCAGTGGTGTATTTACCTTTATTGTGTGTCTGTATGTCTCTCTGGCCTAGCTGGGGGGAGAGGATGGGGGTGATGCTACATGTTACACGTTTGTTTATTGGACCTCCTACCAACATATGCCTGGCCTGTGAACATATGTTACCCGTAACTGCTGTATCATATCCTAGCTATATAAATATGCATATTTACTGTAACATATATATACCTATTTACATTAATATATACAGATATATCTGCATATGTATGCATACATGTATATTCATATCTTGCTGTGTATATGTATATATATATATATATATATATATATATATATATATATATATATATATATATATATATATATATATTTTTGTGTGTGTGTGTGTGTGTGTGTGTGCATATATATATATATATATATATATATATATATATATATATATATATATATATATATAATCTAATGACATATGGGTCTATGGTTGTATGCATATGTATATATTCATATGTGGATATGTATCTGTATTCATTCTCTGTATGTATACATTCGTACTGCGGCGAGGGAGAAGCATGTCTCTATCTCGCTATGGGTGGATATGCACACAGATAGCTCTACATATATACGTCTACATCTGGTTATTCCATTCCTTGCCATATAGATTACACTTTGCTTTAGTAGGTCTTGCAATGGGTGTGGCTGCTCGTTGGGCGACGCATCTGCCCAATGAACACATTCGCTTGCATCCCTATGGCTGTCCATATTGGCCAACATCAGTCAACACCTGCACACCTAGACCCATAAGTAGATACCCATAGTTCCCCCACCCTCGCCTCCTTGACAGCACCGATCCTTACTCTGGGACCTGGTTGGTTCTGGACATACCACTACATGCTGCCCACTCTCCACTTCACAGGGGCCCATTTCATACAATTGTCTTGGCGCATGGGTCATCAGGGTTACCCATCCTTGTATTCCGTGTCTGTATACACCACAGACAAGATGGCCAATCTATCACGTATGTATTGTTTTGCCAATTTTTGGAGTGTCCTGCAAGGGATGCTCCAGTATGTGTTCCATGATGAGAATCCACAGGTGCACTGTGTCCCCTCCCCGGTTGTATCCTGCCTGTGGTCTGGGGAGCAGTGGACACTTTACATTGGTTGCACATAGAGTTCCCATGTCCAGCTGTAGGGGGGGTGGAAGGGCATGCTGCATGTGTCATGTGTCTTGCCTGGGCTCCTCACTTCCATTGCCATAGCCTGTGGACATGTGTCATTCCTGTGTTCCTTTTCCTATCATAGCTGTATATCTCTATATATCTATGCACACACACACACACACACACACACACACACACACACACACACACACACACACACACACACACACACACACACACACACATACACACACACATATATAGATATATAAATATGTATTTACGTATTTATATATGTACGTATCTGAGTTGTAGTAGTTTTGTCCCATCCCTCTTCCGCACAGCCTATTATTCCATCTACTGTCGATGTTTGAATGTACACATTCCTATTTTTTATGTCTACAAATGGAATGCATTTGTTAGAGAATGTACTTCTACATATTGATGTCTGCATGTGTGTATGCATATATGCCTATTACGAACTTGCTGACCTCCACGGGGCGGTCCAATTAGAACCGGGCCATCCAATCCTGGCACGCCTGGATCCATAATTACATACCCCTAGTTCCTCCACCCCACCCGTGTTCAACTTACATGCGTAACTTACAATGTGCACTTGTAATTGCAGCCATGACATACCTCCAGACATTGCCCGCTCCAGAGCGTTAGGGGCCCTACACATATTTTGTCCCACCTCGTGTATTCCCAGGCTCACCCACCATTTAGTCTTTGAACATACCTGCCCTTGCTTGTGTAATGGTCGGAGGACTAAACAATCTTATTAATTTTTGGGTAGTCCCAGCAGGGAATATCCTCTGTCTGTGTGTAAAGTAGACTGAACAATTCAACTATGTTACTCTCACTGGTAATATCCTGCCTGTGGTGTGTGTAGCAGTGTTATTCTCACTCTTGGCCAGTGTGATATGGCATACGCTGACAGCACTCTATGATACTGTAGTTGCTGTTGATTCGATTCCCTTCTCATCCCTTGTCTATGTTTTATTGCTACAAAGTTCGTCATATATATTTAATATATAATATAATATGTGTGTGTGTGTGTGTGTGTGTGTGTGTGTATATATATATATATATATATATATATATATATATATATATATATATATATATATATATATATATATATATATATATATATATATATATATATATACACACACACACACACACACACACACACACACACACACACACACACACACACACACACATATATATATATATATGTGTGTGTCTGTGTGTATGTATATATATATATATATATATATATATATATATATATATATATATATATATATATATATATATATATATATATATATATATATATATATATATATATATATATATATATATATATATATATATATAGATAGATAGATATTACATCTGTACATACTCATATACATTTCCTATGCTGGGTGCTACTTACACCCGTGCAAGCACAGTCGCATATGCTTACTGTTTGTTATATATGTTTACTGCAGCTTATTTGTGCTTACTTGTGCCATATTCATTATAACAGTACCCCTTTGATTGAAATGATCTGGTTAAAAGTCCCATGCGATACTCAAGTTACTAATTTTTACAGCAGGACGACATTCATTCCACATGGAAAAGGATATGTGCCATAGTCGAACTTGAACCATGAATGGCTGTTTGTTAAGCGGATGCTCTAACCACTACACTATTCATATGCTGCTTAATTTATATGTATCCCCATAGTTCATAGTTATGTCCGTGGTGGTGGTGCTACGGTAGAGTTATCACCTCACAGTAAGACGCTGTCCGATTTGATAGAGCGTCTTCTGTGTGGTCAATGCGTGAATGGGCGTACCTTCGTTGAAGGTTGTGCATCAGGCCTGGCAAGCCGGTACGTAAAAATCAACTGCCAATCCTTAGCGGACCGGAGTTCCATTGTGGCGACCCCTTACCGGGAAAAGCCAAAAGACCCATAGTTTATAGTTATCCATACACACGCCTCAATATGTCACTGATACAACAAGCATTCATTCTCCAGTTAGGAAAACCACACCACTACACATGCGCCATTCCCTACAGCTGTGAGCCTGTCCTACATGTTGACTCACTCCAAGTATATTCAGGTGTCCCAAGCTTATAGTCCTGGGACATACGTTCATATAATGGTGAGGATGTTCATTAAGTTTTCCGGTTCATCTCATCTGATTGGTGAGTGGGACTGCCCTGTACCTGTTTGAAAGTCAGACTTAGCATGTGAACACATTTAATTCCACTATTAGCATCCTACCTGTGGTTTGGGATGAGGAAGGTTTGCTCACCACTGGGCAGATTGATATGACAGCACTACATACTATGGGGGAGGTCCGCTGCTGTTTCCCTTCACATTCGTTAGGACTGCTTTATTGTGTCCATGTTCATTCTTCATGGATATATATATATATATATATATATATATATATATATATATATATATATATATATATATATATATGTCTGTACATTTACATGCATATACACCTACATGAATTTTTACACTTCCCATACTGTTAAATGACCACCAGTTACCTTCGGGCTTAGGTGCCATAATCACCCTATTTCCGACTGCCAGATGGGGAAGCTTCATGGGAACATGTAATAGGTATTTATTCCAGATAATGCATGTGGGGAGATGTGCATCACGGTCAGGTGTTTAATCCCGTGTCGTAGGTTCTGCAGGACCAGCTGGAGACTGAGCAGGTTAGTGGTCAGGTACTGCTAATCTGAGTTATGCCCGTTAGGGTTGCCACCTTTTTAAATGCCCACAGTGGGACATGTTTTGTACAAACATCAGAGTTTGCAAGGCAAAGCATACCCACAGCCAGTGCATAAGACAGACCTTCACTGTTTTGCCTACATAAATGCTTATTCTTGTAGCACTTTAGTTGCTTATTCTGTTACTTATAACATTTAGGTGTTTCAGAAACAGAATATCTGTTTTATGCAACTATTACATTAAATATAGGAAATATGTTTGTTGTAATATCTCAGAACATTTGCCATTTTCCAATTTTTATGCAGGACACAACTGGCCAAGGAGGGACTATCCCTCGCAAAGTGAGATAGGTGGTAGCCCTAGTGCCAGAATGTCAAAGGGGGTGGGTATCATGTTATGCCACGAAGTCTAATCTTGAGAACAGACACTTATCCCATGAGGGATGTCCAAAAATTGTAAATGACGAACCCCATTCAGCTGGCTATTCAAAAATTTGGTAGGGTTATGCATGCATGGGATACCTAGTTTGCATGCCTGAGACGGCCTAGGGTGCAACTGCCTACTAGTTGTGCGTAAGGGTCACTATGTGCAGATATGGCTGAGCCAAGCTAGTAGCCCGTGTATGGGTGGTTTTGGTAGACATTCAGCAAGGGGGGGTGGTGTGCTGTGGAGGGGATGATGGGTATTCAATTATGTATCCAGGTGTGTTGGGGTTGGATGGCTCGGTTCAGGCCAGACCATTATGTGTGCGTGAGCCGGTAATGTTTCTGTCTATCGCACATTTTAATGTTCATATGTTTGTGGGATTGTGTTCTGCAATATGACCTGTCAGGTTGTACTGCAAATGTGAATGTTTGTTCCTTGGTTTCCTTTCTGATTCACCCACTGCTCCCTTGTACACCTCCAGTTCAACTATTGTGCATCCGACCCAGTCTCCCCTTGGTGAATTATTACATTACCCGTCACCCCCCACCCCCATATTCCACACACACCATCCAACCCTTCTCTGGTTGATGGCCCATGGCACAGTCAACAGGACACATTGCGTACACTACATATCTCTGGTACCAATATGGTTGTAAGGACTACCCTAGCATTGTTGATCTTCCACATGCTGTACTTCATGCACTTAGGTACATGCATATACTTATCTTTCTTGACATGGTAGGTAGACCCGGGTAATATCCGTTCATCTTTGGGCCGTCCTGACAAGGACGACTTGGACCACGAATGGGCAGATATTGAGCGAATGCTCTGACCATTGGTAGGGTTGCCACCTTTTCATATGACCAAAATGGGACATTTTCTGGACACACATCAGATTTTACAGGCCAACATATACCCACGGTCAGTACAAAGGATAGTAATTTAGTTTTATGCCTAAATGTAAGCTTATTGTTGTAGCATTTTAGTTGCTTATTCTTTTTCATTTAGTTGCTTATTCTGATTTTTGTAACATTTAGGTATTTTACATATGGAAATAAGTATTGTATGGGACTATTACATAAAATATGGGACATAATTATGTCCTATAATTGCAGGACATTTAACATTTATAATGGTTTTGGTACAGACACAAATGCCCAGTGGGGGACTGTCCCTCACAATGTGGGACAGGTGGTAACCTTAACCATTGGGCTAGGCTTAGCAATTGGCAGCACGCTAACATGCTGCGTTTCGCTTCCACTTGGTATAACTATAGACACTACAATGGAATACGGGCAAGGGGTTTTAAATGTAATTTGTTCGTGGGACGGGGATCCAATATTCAGCTATGTGCCTTTGTGTTTACTTTTTATTTTGATGTTCGCAAAACTGTCTTGTATGCTTTGCATACATTTCAGTATCCATGGACACTGACAGGAGTGATTACTATTAGAGGCAGGCTGTAGTAGTCAGCATTTTAGGCTGTGCGTATGCAGCCGACATGTTCACGCCTCGTGCAGAGCTTAGACACGCCCCCTGCACTGGTGCACATTTCCTATGCACGTGGCCATTGCGGCAGTGCGCCTTCATTAATATGCATGTGGTGCTGCTGCACCATCTCTACACCGCACGGTCGGTGCAAGGCAAATGCCGTCCTTGCACTGAGAATCATGAATCCCGGGGCTTGTTTTCTTATCTAATCTATCCAACATGTTTTGTGGCCAGCCAGTCACTCTAAAACTATAAGTTAGGACAGGAAGAGCAAATTAGTTTGTAGCTTGGATTTTGTTCCTAGATGCCAGTGCAGTTTTCAGGATTAATTTAAGTCTTCTGAAGGGGTCTATATTAGATATTCGAATGTTTAAAAGTTCGAATCACTAAAGAACGAACTTTAGTGATCGAACTTTTAAAAGTTCGAGTATATATAAAAACTAAAAAAAAAAAAAACAAAATAAAAAAAAGAAAAACTTAAGGGTGTAAGCAGGGGGTCAAGACCACATGGGAGGCTGTGACCCCCACACACCCTGCTACTTAAACATACCAACTTCAAGATTACGCTACAGTGTAGGAAATGGGAAATTCTCCATTTCCGCACTGTAGCACATTGAAGTGCGATCTCAGAGTTGGTATATTTAAGTAGCGGGGGGTGTGAGGGGGCACAGTCCCAGACGTGGGGGGTGCAGGGGGGCTTGCCCCCTGCTTAAACCCTTTACTTTTTTTTTTTTTTAAATATTGTTTTTAAAGATATTCGAACTTTTAAAAGTTCGATCACTAAAGTCCGTTCTTTAGTGATTCGAACTTTTAAACGTTTGAATATCTAATATAGACCCTTCTGAAATATTCCTTACTAAGTTTTATTCACATTTGTTTATGTTTTATTATTGATCCTTTCTCAATTCCCAAATATTATACACTCCTTCTTGCTCAGTTTCTTTTATATCACATTCTTGTCCCAAACTGATGTTTTCCTGGCATTGCTGTTTTCCTGCTTTAAAGGTTGCTTTTGCACATTTATCAAGACCAAACAACATTCTTATATCATCTGAAAAAGTTCTGACAACTTGCAGTTGTGCTTTCAGTTCCTCATCTGATGAGTCTTTACACTTTGTTGTTTTTCAGGAGCCAGATTATAGCCATGGCCTAAGCTGCTGAGTAAACAGCTTAATGGATTAAGGGCAAGGCAGAATAGTAATGGTGACAGAGAGTCACCCTGGAGTATTCCCCTTTGAATTTTTATCCCTGGGATGACAATTTGTCCTTTATCATGGCTTAATTGCAATGTGGTCTGCCATTGTTTCATGGTCACTGTAACATAGTTGATCAGTGTGGGATCAATCTTATACATTTTTAAGCAATCTTTTATCCATGAATGAAGGATATTATCAAATGCTTTTTTTGTAGTCAATCCATGCCATACTTAGATTTTTCCCCTTTTTACAGTTTTCCTCTATGACTGTATTTAACAACAAATTATCCTTTGTTCCATATGACTTTCTTTTATTGCCCTTTTGTTCTACTGCCATAATTGTGTTTTCTTCTAAATGACCATAAACTCTGTCAGCATCAATTCCCATGTATAGTTTATATGTCGTCGGAAGGCAAGTTATTGATCTATAATTTTTAGAGTAGCTTGCAGGTTCACTCATAAGTAGGACCATTGTTTTTCCTGTTGTTAGCCATGTTGGTGTCTGTTCTGGGTGCGCATATAAATAGCTCTTACTCGTGGCTAAATCTTCGTGCAAAGATGTTAATACTTTTAACCAGAAGTTAGGTACTGCATCTGGGCCTGGGGTTTCCAATTAGAGGCTTTTCTTAACTTTGTTTCAATCTCTCTGGCTGTGACTTTATCCGGTTTCATATCCATTTATCATCTTTATTATGTTCCACAGGATCTTCATAAATACTTCTCCAAAATGTATCTATTTCTTCTTTTTTTGGTGGCCTTTCAATTCCTTTTACCTTATTTCTCAGTTCTCTATAAAATCTTTTTGGGTCATCAGTAAATTGCTTATTTTGTACTTTTCCTTTATATTTATCTTTGTATCTTCTAAGTTTTTCTGCCTGCGCTGAAATGTTTAGTTTGTTATTTCCGGCAGTGCATGAAAGATCCTGATCTGTTCTAATACTGCGCAATGCTTTTATCACATCTATCTTTCTTAATATTTTTGTTGATCTATTCTGTCTTCTATACCCTTCTATCAGTGACACTTCTTGTCTTAGATGCTTTATAATTTTCTCTATTCGATGTTTCCATGATGGTATTCAATTTCTCCCCTTCCTTTCCCTCAGTACCCTGTGTCCTTGGGGTACAACTTTATCAGTTATAAATTTAGCTGCACAGTAATATATCATGTTTACTTCTGTTATATCACATGCATCTCTATGAACAGTCCTAATTACAATGTTCATTTGATTTTATCAGATTTCTGACTTTTGGGTTTTATTAACCTTCTGCAGTCTGTCTTTCATTGATATTGATATATCTCTCCATGTCTATTAATTCAAACAATTCTTCTCTTAGCTCATTTTCTTCCAAAATGAGGGCACACCCCTTGTTTTCCAATTCCTGCAGGCATTCTGCAGAATGATTTTATAGCATCTTTCTGTGGCATAGTCTCATCAATTTCATTCGGTGCCGTCCATTGCTCTATCATATGGGAACTCACTCACCTATCACTCCTCAGCATTGACTGTATCAGAGTTTCTACAGTTTCCTGTTCCTTTCCTTGATGGCTAGCTTCAAGTGAACATTTATACTGGTTTCCTGGTGAAGGCTCCAAATTATCTTCATATGACAGCTGATCAATTGGTTCCTGTTCCACTGGTTTCACCTTAATTTGGATATCAATTAATCTATTCTGTTGTTGTGCTTTCTGAATCAGATTTTCTACACTAAATCCATCACTTTGCTGGTACTCCATAACCTCAGTTTCTATTTCTTTCACTTCTCCATTACTAATCTCCTTTTCTACTTTTCCTCTTTGTCTTCTTATTTTTTGTGTTGTAAAGTTTTCCATGTCCAGATGCCTTTGTCTGTATTTCTCTTCAAATATCTCTGGTGCTGCTCTTTTTGTATTGGTTAGTTTTGCTTTTTCCTTTGCATAAATGTTGCAGCATATCAAATCTCTTTTTCTTTCCCATGTCCATATTTCTTCTTCAGATGTTTCCTGATCTTCCTGTTTCTCCCTGCTTTGGTGACTCACTCCATCCTGCTGTTATGTAACCTGTGTTAGACCTTCTACATCAAATTTTTCACTTCGCAGGCACTCCATAAATTCAAATTCTATTTTTTATTAACTTCTACTTTACTAATCTTCTTTTCTATGTTCCATCTTTGTGATATTATTTTTTTATTGTGAACTTTTCCATATCCGAATGCCTTTGCCTGTATTTCTCTTCAAATACCTTTGGGACTGCCTTCTTTACATTGATTAATTTGGCTTTCTCCTTTGTATAAATATTGCACCATATTAAATCTCTCTTTATTTCCCATGTCCATATTTCTTTTTTATACTTTTCAAATGTCTCTTGGTTTTGTTGTTTATATTTTTGCACTTCCTCAGATGCTTCTTTTTTCAAACAGATCAAGGCTTCTTGATCTATATACTGTTTTCCACAAATCTGTTGCATTAATGAACACAAATTTTCATTTGAAGGTTCTGAAAGTTTTTTTCTTGTGGAAGCATTTTTATTTCCTCTAATTTCCCTCTTAATCATTTTGAATGTCTTTTGTCTGGGAATTCTGGGCTTTTTGCACAATAGTAACAATACGGAATTACTTTCTTATCCTCAATTTTCCACTTTATTGTCTTTATGGCTCTTCTTTGGCCTATCAGTTTTTGTGATTTTTGTGGACTGCTACTTCCTTCTACAATGGGGGGGGGGGGCATCCTCCACCTGGGCCTGGCCTGGTCCCATTGTAGCAATGTTTCCATATTTTGAGGATTCTACACAGTAATCTTTTCCAGTTCTGGCAACAGTGTGCCTACCAGGATCGGGCACTTTTTTATCCTGGGTATTGTTCACCCAGCTATCTTTTTTTCGTTTTTAACCTACTTCTGTCCATAATATATGCTATATAAATAAAGTCTATATATCAGTGTCTCCTTAGTGACATTTTGTGAAAACAGGGTCCACCTCGTGAAGGTACTCACCAAGACTTGAGGATGAGTTCAGTTTCAGCACTACTACTCTCCTTTGCTTGCCATAGTGCTAACTGTATACACATAGCTAAGATAATTACAGTTATCCCACTGCTAGGATACTAGATGCAGATAACAGTATGAAGCAATATCACACTGCGGGCCACAGATGCTGGTCAACACAGGCCTAGTTTGTGTAATGCATGAGTACTGTACCTGCAATCACACATGCAGCAGACTTAACTTGTGGCAGGTGTGATAAGTACTGTGATCTATAGTGTATAAGGCTAGACAGGTAGGGCTTCTAATCTCACTCCAGCCCCCTTGGTGCATGACTGTGTCAGAGTGTGTGTGTGTGTGTGTGTGTGTGTGTGTGTGTGTGTGTGTGTGTGTGTGTGTGTGTGTATGTGTGTAGCTCCCTGTAAATGAATGGCATACCCTTATGGGCTATCCACCTATAATGCTTATGCACATTTTGGTTCTGTAACTTGCTGCTAGCTTCCACACTGCTCTCTTCTACAAGGCCTGAATATGTCATCCATCTTAAGACTACCAGCTGACAGTGTAATATCATATGTAAGCTGTGGTGCATGCAATAAGTGTCATGATTTGTAGTATATAAGACTGGAAAGGTAGGGGTTCTGATTTCACGCCAGCCCACTTGGTGTGTGAATGCGTCAGAGTGTGTGTATCTCCCTGTAAATAAACAGGCATGCCATCATAGGCTATCGAACTGCAATGGTTATACACTTTTTGGCTCTGTAACTTGCTGCTAGCTTCCACAGTGCCCTCTTCTACAAGGCCTGATGATGTCAGCCACCTTATGACTACCAACTGACAATGCAGCATCAGATGTAAGGCATGACACATGCAATAAGTACTGTGATCTCTAGTGTGTGTAAGACTAGGTAGGTAGGGGTTCTAGTCTCATTCCAGCCCCCTTGGTGCATATGTATATATCCATATGGCAGTACCTTGGTAGCCTTCATATGTAGGGTTTTGCAGTGTTTAATTAGTAGTGGGTGATGTTGCCCCCAATGTACTGACTGCAACAATACCTGTGTATGTCATCAAGCATAATATGTCCTAAAATGATAGTACTAGCAGACATGAGGTGTGTTGCATGCAGTATTTACTGTGATCTGTAGTATGTACCATTACATAGGTAAGTGTACACACCTACATACAGCTAACCTGCACTATGTGTGTGCCTTTGCATGTCCTGTTAGCACTGATTGGAAGTGGTGCTAGCCCCAATGTAGCCATGTGTTTGTTTGAGCCAGTTAGAGCATTTTACAACATGTTATGGAGCCATGGGACATATGGATTGAACAAAACAGTACTGTAGACTTTGACTGTCACTGACTGGAAAGATGCAGATGCATTCACTGTTGTACAACCAATACCGACAGGTTTGGGATGTACATCCCAGACTGGCACGTTTATATTGAATGTGGCAGTCATCACAGCTATCATTGTGTGCAATGGCACCCTTGCCATGTCACTACACAGGCATATCATGCAAGTGTTGCAGCCACACAGCTTTTAAGGTACACCAATACACATTGTAGAGAACATACCCTGTGGAGTCCATGTCAGGACTGTATATGTGTAGTCTGTCTCTGAAATGCTTTAGAGGGGATGTGTATGACTCCATACAGGGAGGCATCAGTTCCCATTGTGTACCTCCTGTGTATCCATGACAAGATTAACACATGTGTCACCTGTACTACACACCAACAACATCAGTGTGGTATGCATAGTACATGCTGGGGAGACAGGTATGTAACACAGGCAGTACACCCTGCATGAAACAAGCCCCCCATGCATGTCATGCACACATCTACTGTGACACAAATCATGTGCAGGTTACACATTGGGATGCAGAACACAACAATCATAACTGTTGCTGGGCAACTGTTGGTACTGGACACAGGATATATGCAGATGTGTCATCTCCATCAGAACCCTGGTGGTACTTATGAAGGGTAGCAGACCTTCTCACAGATTAGGGATGCATGAGTATGCTGAATTCCAACATTGTCCTCGTTGCCTGTTATACACATATGAACCTATGGAGCCATGCAGTTAAAGTGCTGTACCTTGCTGATGACATATGTCTGCTGTGCTGACATGCAATACTGTGCTGCTTTATTTCTGTTGTGTATCCATAGGTTATTCCAACAGACTCCTGTAACAGAAACATAAACAGACCCGTGACACACCAGACATTGTGTAACTATATGTCCAATTCAGCAACATACAACATAAGGACCACATAAGGTACACAAATTAATGTGACGTACATGTGACAAATGCCAGCATATCATATCTCTCATTAACCACTACAAGTGGCATGGTGAGCCAACACTGCATTACACAAGTACATGTTAACTAATATAGTCACCCTGTGCATCAGACACATAGCTGCATTTCCCTGCATCGATGTCAAGGATGACAGGGATCTGGCACAGTTATCGTCATTTGCACAGGGTGTTGTGTGGGCATGCAGTAGGCCTAGGCTGGCTCAAATGGTAGACAGCATGTATGTGAGTCAGATGGAGCATGTAAGATGGACCATGGAAAGGTGCTGTGCATGTCTGTAGGTGACCTGCATATGACAATGGTGTGTGAGTGTGTGCATGTACACAGTCAAGCTCAGTGCCAGCCCTACACATGTGTATGTTGGACCGTATATGGTAGAGTTGACAGTTCACTATCTCCATCCCTGATCATGGGAACTGGCTCTGCCAGGAGTTGCACTGGCATCTCCATGCCCAAGGTCAGAAGCAGTGCTAGTACCTGATGGTGACTGTTGTCTGCTGGGACCGTGTCCCCCATGGGACCATGTAAGACCATGACCCCATGGCCTGCCATGTCATGGTATGGAGAGAACACTCCCCTCTGTAGTGCTGGATGTATTGCCACTACAGGAGTGTGAGTGTGGACAGACATGTGGACTTTCAGCAGATGGTATTGCTGTCCTATGTCCATGGGTACGACACTCAACTCCAACCACATGTTCCAGCATAATGTGAAGTCCGAGACAGTCACTGACTCAGCCCATCTGTCCACTGCATCAGTCAGACAATCCAGGGTCTCCCCAGTGCAGTGGAGACTGTCCCAGATATCAGACTGTTTGGCATCCATAACCCTAAGTTTACACCTGGTGTTCCATTCAGAATGTGCCTGTGCCTCCATGATGACCCAAAACATGCACAAGGTGACCCATGATGTGACACCTGCAAAATGTGGTGGATGGACAGCAAGACTCCTACAAGCACCCCCATCAATCCCCCTGTTTGGGACCTCACCAGCTCTGTGGCTATGGCTAGTGTCTACACTCACTGGAGCCATAGTTGCCACACTTTTCTATTTAATGTCTCCACCCTCTGACTGTCCAATATCTGTTGTCTCCAGGGATAGAGTATGTGGGGGCATACAGACTGTGTGCACTGACAATGGGGGCAGAAGAGACAGATTCAGCTCCCGACACCCCCACCTGTGCCTCACTGTGGCCACCATTATCATCAGTGTTCAAGGAGGCACTGACATCAGGTTGTGTAGGGGACAGACTCCAACCCCCACGGTCACCTTCAATAGGAATGAAAAAAGCAGTACATTAATACCTGCACTATTGTGTATGAAAATCATCCAAGACTACAAACAATGAAGACCCACAACTGCATTAATGCTCAAGCAACTGTCTTCTCCTCCTTCGTCCATAAAACACTACCTTGGAACACAATTCAAATTCAACTCAGGCCCTTTATAACCATTACTTGAAGTAAATCAAGTCAAACATGGCTAGTAATATTTACCTTTTACTTACTCATTACGACACTATAATTGAAAAAAAACAACACATAAAACCCAGTGCAACTCTCTTTACAATTTATATGGAAAGACACATTTCACTGCCTAATGTATTTGTCTTCAACCTGTTGTATTTTAAAATGTATTTTAGATTCCTTGCCTCATTTAAACCAGGATCCTTATCTGCTCTTACTTGTAACTGCCAAAGTGTATCTGTTTTTTGAGCTACACTACTGCAACTACTTCCTCTTGAAAAATTAGGTATCTCTTCCAGACTGGCATTTAAAAACTTCCACCACTGTCTACACACATAATTATGTGTACATAGGGCATTATTCTGGCCCTTACCGTACTAGACTATAATTGTTCCTTAACAAAACAAGTGTCATACTTACCACAGCCAGGACCAAAGCCTTGGCAATACCTGATGGACCTGTTAAAAGTTGAGGGAGGGCTAATGGGGTCTATATTAGATAAACAAAAGTTTATGTTACCGAACGCTGACATGAGCAAAAATCACGGAACCCGAATCTGCAATTGTGAGATTGTGGTACAGTGAAGGTGGAAATATTTGCCCTTTCCTCACTGTAGTGCGATCTCGGAGTTGGAATATATATTTAGGGGGGTGGGGTGCAGCCCCCCACAATTGCAGTTTCAAGTTCCGAGATTTTTGATCATGTCAGCGTTCGGTAAGATAAACTTTCATTTATCTAATATAGACATGGGCTACTGTCTGTACTACTGCATGTTGCAGCATAACAAGATAATGAGACATCCATATATCTCACATTTACAGTAGCAACTCTGTTGTTGTATTGGTCCCAATTTGCATATGAGCGTATACCTGAGGTTACACCTCCCCAAAGAACAAAGACCTGACCCCCATATAAATGTATCTACAGTCTGACACACTGACTGCTGCAATATTACAATGCTGATCACAATAAGTTTACCTGCATGCTCCTCAGCTGTGGAAACTGTGGCACCCACCTCCACAATGTACAGTGTGATGGATGCCTGGGAACTGTCGCATGTGCCTAGGTATGCCAGGAATTCCTCAGTGGCTGAAAGTTGTTGTTCCACTGCAGGTCCTACACTGGTGACAGCACAATCCCTGGCTATATCCACTGCCTGTCAACATGCAGCATTAATCATACTAGTTGCCCAGTGTCGAACCTGCTCATATGTCCTGCCCTGCTGGCCCATGACATTAATGTCATGGAGAAGGTCTGACCACAATGCAACCCCACTGTTCCCTATTATGCCCCGATAACAGGATGTCATAATGCTGCCTTAGTCCTTGCAAGAATATCTCATTCTCTGCATCTGAGAAGGGTGGGTGTCATTTGTGGTACATTATTCCTGAAAGACAACACAAGGGGAACACATTACAGGAGCAGATACATGGATGCCCACTATGTACAGACACAGCAAGGGCAAAATGGCCAGCACTATCCACTGCTTGCTCACACATGGCATAACCCACAGTCTTACAACATACTACATGTGTGGATACAACTGAGATAGTACCATTACCATGGCATTCCCTGTGTGCCATGACAGCTTCTGCTGTATGATCGTGCATCCAACACTCCAGTCCACTGTGATGTGTCCCCTAAGGTCAGCCACACAATAATATGTCATAGACGCAGTACCAGACAAATATCAGTGTGTTATAACAACCACTATATGGGGGCAGTCTGACAACACCAGTGTACCACAATGACAAAAGACGATGCCACCCTAATGTATTGTATGCCCCCTGTAGGTGTAAGTCAGCAGGGTATCACAGACATGTCATTACCACAAGTCTATGACCATCTTACTTCTGTAATCCCTATTCCCCATACCTCTATCCTCCCATCTGAATCCTGCTATACACAAAAAAACAGTTGCATACCTGCTAGAGTGCAGTACTCTTCTATTGAACTCTGTGTCTGGTAAAGTTTCACAAAATCATGGTCTGTGTGAGTAATGTCTTATACAGAATGGTTCTCCATAGCCAGCTGCCTGCCTTTTAAACATGCTCCTCATCCACTGGTGATTACCTCGAAACACATTTGTGGTTCTGAAATGTTAATTGCAATCAAAGCAGCTGAATTGCACTGTCATTAGCTAAAGTCATGCAAGCACTGTGCAATACATAAGGCCTTCATGTAGACCTGCAACCCTTTCTTAGTTATTGAGATGGACACTGCTGGGGTGAGGAGACTACATAATCACAGAGGGTAGGTCTGTAGCAGAAACCTTTACATAGAGCTGTGTGTACCACAGGCTGCAGCTGCTGCTGCAGGTAATAGACATAGGCAGAAAGTGTGGACACTTTGGAGGACAACAAGCTGTAGGTGTATCTGTGTCAGCTGTGTCAGCCTTGTTGTAGAGGCAGTGCCAGGTTGAGGGTACCCTTTACATGCCATTTAAGGCATGTGTTTAAGGGGGTCTATATCACGAAATCGACATTTCAAAATGTCGACTCCCATTTGTTCAACACGAAAATGTTGAACTCCAACATACTTGAACGAACAAATCACCGATTTCTTTCCATCGAAAAGAAATTAGTTGGCCAAAAACCAATGCCACACAAAAACAAATATATTTAAGTGGGGGGCTTCACCCCCCCCCCCACATCACATAACTAAATATTCTAACTCAGAGACTGCACTACAGTTGGGTAAAGGGCAGGTGTAACAAAACAGTCAACTAATTTCTTTCCCTTGGAAAGAAATCGGTGATTTGGCTGTTCAGGAAAGTTAGAGTTCAACATTTCCGTGTCGAATAAATGTGAGTTGACATTTTCAGATGTTGAGTTTGTGATATAGACCCGTGTTTTAGTACTGATGTTAGGCACCTGTGTCAATAACAGAATATTAGGCGACATATTGTACTGTGTATACAGATATGTGAAGTGTTTCCCTACCTGAAGGCCTGTGACTTCATGCACTGAAATAAGGCCATTTCATTTGCAATGCTTTGTGTGGATAAAGAGTGTATTAGTGATCCATTAATTGCTGTTTTCATAATAATGTAATTGAAATGCAGCACAGCACTAGATTTGAACCCAGGATTGTGTGTGTCAAAATGTACTGTATGCAAGTCATTTAACAGACTGAGCTACTGAGTCACTGCTACAACACCTGTACTTGCAAGATATATTTGCACACATACAGGCTGTGACAAACATTGTCTACATTCATCAGTATGTGCACGGCTTTATATGGATGAATTTCTGCACCAGAGTCCAGGTTGAACATATATTTTGCCATGGATGCTTTAGCAGGTGACTTTCTACATCTCACTGATAAAAAGGCACATTTACCTCCTATCACAGACCATAGTTACATCCATCAGCATGTGTTTGGCTGTCTAGTGGTGTACTATTGCACCAGAATCTGAGGCACACTCACATTTTTTCCATCACTGTTTATTCCACTTTGCAAAGTGTGGCATGGCACAGAGCTCTGCTGAAACATACCTAATGACTGTAAGTGGCAATTACTATGTTTTGTGTAAACTACACCTGTTTTAATTAAGAGTTGTGTGGTATGGTGGGTTAATGAAGTGTGCTGCACATGTGATGGGCTTGGGTTCGAAACATGGCAGAGGTGTCTATTTTGTACATGTGATTTACAATGTTAAACATACATATACTCATTATAGCTCTATTCAGCTGAGCTAAGCAAAGTTGCATGATATGGCAAGCTACACAGCTCCGTGCTAAAAAAAATATAAACAAAAGAAAAAAGGGGAGATAAGAAAAGTGGTGAAATGGAAGCAAGCAGGGGGAAAACATATTGAAAGGCAGGGTGGGATGTGTAGGAAGGGTGTAGGAAAGAACCATAGCTAACCATTTCTTGTAAAGCAACAACTGTGCACTATGACAGATTTGTACACAAATTTGAAGTCTCAAACCCCAGAGAGAGGGGTTAGGACAACATAACTGCATTGTCAAGCCAATTGGACCAAATTACGTGTACCCAGTGGACATGGGTGAGAAACGGAGAGCTATGTAAGGGGTGATTTTTTGGGGGACAGGTGCCTTTTTTTTTTTTTTATTTTTTTTTTTAAGGTGAGAGTGAAATGTTGGGGAAGGAACATAGGTACATGTGAGGAAGGTATGTTGGGTAGGTGAGGATGCATTTTCAAGCAGACAAGATAGACAAGGCAGCAGACAGGGTTAGTGTTTGACACATGAGGGGGCTGCACACTATTGACGGGGTGGGTGTTGTGGAATCCTAGTCCCATGTGCCTACAAATGGCAGTGGCATGACTCATGTCCCTGCCCATGGGACCATCTGCACTGCTCCTTCACTCCCCCAAGGGTGGCTGTGCTGGAGACTGGGCACCAGGGTGACATCACACCAGCAGGTTGGCCCGTATGCTCTCAATCCAACACAGGCATTGATCATAGCCACGGTGGACTATACTGCATACCAGGGCCAGTAGCTTATCACAGATGACCACTCTTTCTCTGCCACCGCTCCCAGAGGGGGACTGGGCCCTGTCCCCTGGGGTGATACTACCCAACATATCTCTCAACTATACAGCTTTTCGCAGAATGTCTAGATTTTTTGCCAAATTTTTTTTGGTCCATTTTTCATAAAATTGTATTTTTCTGGCAAATTAATAGCAAATCATGAAAGACTGAATTTGAAAAATAATGACAGACATTTGAGTTTCAAACTTATTACCCTTCAGAAGAGTCATACTAATGCAAAACATGTTATTATATCAACTTTCTAAGCTTGGAAGTGCAATACTTTAAAAAGTCCCTATTTTGGGCCGTTGTCCCACTTTTATTTATAGCTTTTTCCAGATTTCTTGATCTAAGCAGTTGAGAGGTATGCTACCCAATGCTGCAGGTAGTGCAGGGACAGCAGAGGGAGCACCACAGTCTGGGTCCCAGACGTGTTGGTACCTGGTGCCATGGCTGGTTGAGACAAGGTAGGGGGATCAGCTGGAAACATCCTACCTTACATGAGGTAAAGCAATATGTCATGGTTAGTAACAACCAAACCATTGTTAGTAATAACAGAATGGAACATCATATTTATTAATCCAAATATATATTCATTTATATTATGTGCAACACAACATAATGTAACATAAAAGTCAGTATGGTAACAGCATGCCTGTGTGAAGTAAATCATTTGGCCAACAAAATAGTTAGTTTAACAAAATATGTTAATATTGAATCATAAAAAAACTAACAATGATCAATCACATTTTCCAAAATATAGTTAGTTTAACAAAATGTATTAATATTAAATCATAATAATACATTACAATAATGAATACTTTAAGATAAGGGGTGGGGACCGAGAGAAAAACATTCTATTAGTGAGATGGCAGATAATATCCCTGACAACACTGGCCATACATACTTCTACAGGTGTGTACTAACAGTTGTGATTACAGTAACAACATTTTCCTATAGCTGTTTTAGCACATACATACCTCTCAGGCTGATAGCATGAGACATTAATGGGCAAGCACTAACAAATGCAGGTACAGAACTACTCAGAATGGTTTCACATAATGTGCACTTATATAACTACCAGAGTGTTCTGTAAACAGATTTAGTAATCCATTGCATTTCAGGTAATAATGTATCTGGTAAACATGTGACAGATGGATTAGTCAGTTCTAATTACATTATAAGATATTTTAACACTGGAGAGGCACGTTTGTGTACAGTAATTAAATTAGACACCCTTCATGTTTAGTTGGCAGGCATGGGGGTATAACCCACTTGCTCTGACTGGAGGAGACATCTGCGAATACTTTAATAATTGACTGCAGCAGCATAGTTTGAACAATCAAGAGATACAGCCATACTGGGATTACACAGTTTTATTTCTAAATCAACAATGTTGATGTGTACGTTCTTTCTATTGAGTGTAACATTCTGGGAGATCTAAACACAGTATCTGCACATAATATGAGCTAACTCACCCATCGATTTTTTGTGTTCTTTGGGAGAGAGAAATTGTGAGCATTACATAACTGATACTGAAAATGTAGTCCTACATAGCACTGGATTCAAACCCAGGGCTGTGTGTGGCAAAATGTACAGTGTACAACAAATTCAACAAACTGAGCTACTGAGGCAATGATGACTGCAAAGTGACTGATACTTGCCTGGAGACTACCTGAAAACATATTATGAATTGTGAATTACAAGTTGCAGGACTTTTGTCTAGTATTCTAGTACTGTTACAGTGTTTTACTACACTGCAGTGCCAATAGAACACACATGCATGGTATACAACCATACTACATATATTAATTACTATAGCTTTATTTCACTTTCAACAATACAGGTGAACACATATTATTGTTATTGGTTTGCAGTATCTGTGAAGTCCATACATGCAATATCTGGCTGTGGAGTGGGCTACCTCACCCATATACCTTTATTACCTGACGTCTGTGGAAGACAGAGCAATATGTAACCAGTATTGGCCTAGAGAAAGCCGTGAACAGTACCATGAGTTAAGCAATACCATGTGCAGCCATTATATTTGCATTATACAGCTATTACAGTGTTATACTTGACTAAAGCAACCTTACCTAACAGACTCAGTGCATACAGCTCTACTGCAATAGTTATGACAAGACAATTCTGATGTATACCTTTTTTCTTGCTGTTATTGGTATTGTCTCTTGTTTTTATTGAACTACAGTTATTATTCATTTATTACATTACAGCTCTAATTCCAACTTTATTGCACTACAGACTTTATTGTATATACTTTATTGTAGTTACTGCTTTACTCTTTCTTGCTTATTGCACTACAGTTGCCATACTACATCTATACTCACCACGCTCATGGTGCAACCTGACCAGGCATCTGGTGTGTAACTCGACATTGCGAGGCATCTTAGCTGCGGCTGTTAGGAGAGAAGCATACCATTATGCATACCAGTTTTGGAGACATTCAGATTACATATTGGTACAACAGAGGAAAAAATACTTACATGCTTGTGGGGCATTCACTGCCCTCACTTTTTGGACCCAGGTATCCAAGGTTTCCCTCTTTTGTCTTTTCAGGTCATCATGGAGGTGATGACATGGTTCACCTGTGTGGGGGATACCAGTAACACTCGTGAGTTTTCTGGACAGCTGGTCTCAGGCCTCTGCCTTACCCTCTGAGCCCTAGAAACTGCCCTGCAGCAGCCTATCCTCATGTTTTTTTACAAGGAGCCTAGCCATGACCTGGGACTCCTGAATCTCCCACTGCTGCACCCGAAAGTGCACACCTTCTCCAACACTACCAGCCATATCAACAGATGATAGCCTCCAATAGTTTCTGCAGAATTCCAGCCTAGTGCACTTTATATAAGCTGTTTTCCCACCCTTACACATCATTGAGCACCATTTGAAAAAGCACCATGTTGCTTAGCAGAGTGCAAACTAGCCAAGCAGAGGCAAGCAGTGTGAAAACATGCATAATTGTGGTTTTAGCAAAGCTGAACATTGTGGCAAACATTGGCAGCCGTTAACATGTTTATGTGGTGCTCAGCATGAATGAACAGAGCTTAGCAGAATCCAGTGGAGCCATATTTTAAAATTTTGTCCATAAAGTGTGCAACAAAATTATAGGCGACTTCTGACTTCCATGTTTTCAAACCCTGGACCTACTACACATACAGTCGTAACTCTACCCATTAAGCTAAGTGGATATTAATACCACTGAGCTACCTGTTAGCAGTGCTGAACACTGTGCCACACTGTACAAGCATGCTTAAGCACAACAATAAATAAATAATTAATTATGTACAGTTTCTATTTTTATATGTTTGGCAGGTATCTGCCATGTATGTATGAGCTCCGCATGGCTTAACTGCGCTCCACACTGCACAGATACCAAATAAAAACCAAAATAAAAAAAATAAAACACACAAAATATCATTATGCATATTAATTACATCATGTTTCTATTTTTAGATGTTTGCAGGTGTCAACTGTCTACATGTGAGCGCAGCTTGGCATTACTGTGCTCTGCACAGCACTGTGCAAACATGCATTTAAAAAAAAAATCAGACAATACGGATTCGATATCTGTTCCTTGCCTCTCCCTCAGCATCATGCCATCATTAATACGCATGGCGCGCTGTCGCGTGGGGACTGTGGCTGTGTACATGGATACACTCTGTGTAAGCTTTACATGGTGCCTACACAGAGTTTATTAAATCCTGGGGAAAGACTTTCTCAGTGAAATGTGTGAAAGCTAGAGCCTGTAAAAGCTGATGTTTCCAATGACCATATGTGTGACCATGACAACAAAGTGTATGGAGAGCTTGAGATAAGGACAAAGAGGGTATGTAACCAAGTTAGCACAAAAGATCATGGTACATCAAGTAGCTGTATCAAGAAAGTGGGAGACTTAAAGTAGCAGAGCTAATTGTAACATAAATGACAGTCCCCACGACACAGTAATGCATGACAAGGCATGCTTGGTCCAAAAGAAGGAAGCAGCGAAGCAAAGTATAAGTGGAATGAGTGTTGTCTCAGATGAAATAATATACCAGTAGACACAACAGCAGGGAAGTTGGCAGGTATGGTGCACAGAAGGTGCAGGAGCAGTGTACAGGAGAATTGGTAGTATATTACAGCATCAGTGTATCCGGGAAGCTGGTAGAACAAGGATAGCAAGACAACAAGTGGAATGTATAACAATGGGACAGACAATCCATGGAAAATAGAGTTAAGGGGATACAAAACAAAGCAGTTATGCACATGCCCATACACTTGTAGCCAGGTATGAAAACCTTCATAGGAGCCAGTTTCTTTGTACACTGCTGGTATACCTTTATTGGGTAATAACAGATTAAGGAGGAAAAATAGTTTGAAGGGTAAGAATTTTAATATGGAGACTCCTCAAAAAAATGTTAAGTCTGAAATATCATGTGAACCATATTGTCTAACATGCATACATAGATAAAAGGTATTAGGTTATATGTGTTTGACAATTTATAGCCCTAGAAGACATTGTTGCAGATGTATACAATGTAGTTTTTTTATGTTACAAACTGGTCAAGAGCTCTAGTATTTTATCACTAGACTGAGAAAATTTGAGCAGTTACCAACTTTGCTCCTTTTTCCAAAAAAAAAAAAAAAAAAAAAAGGTAGAAGGGCCAGCAACAGACCATTTATAAAGATATTTGTGTGAATCCTGTAAACTTTAAAAAAAGATTCATATCAATTTTCCAAAGGTAGTTTAGGCAAATGCAAGCAGATTGAAAACTGTTAACAGAAATACCTTCATTGAACGTTAGAAGTGATTTTTTTTTTGGCAGCGGAATGAGGGGGACAGCCCTACACACTGCGTATGGATATGCATACAAACACACACACACACATATATATGTATGTATATATATATATATATAACTACTTTTGTCAACTTGACAAACTACCCTTTAAAAATTGTATGTCCCTTTAGGAGCTGGAGTCTAAGAATCTTGAGTAAGAGAAGCTTCCAGGAAGACAACTTCTAAGATTCTAAGCACTGGGGAAATATAGACATGTTTAGAAACATCCATACAGAGAAGGTCAAAATATTTCTTTTGAGTATCAAATTTTTACCTCCCTTACCACTTGAAAAAAAATATCTTTCGTCCTGGAGATTCTATAATAAAAAAAAAAATCTCCTTATTTTAATAAACAGAAAAAAACAATATCATCCACATCTGGCCATAGACCAAGGGAGAAGACATCTTAGAGACATAATCAAAACCATTTTCACCTGAGTGATTCCCTTCTTCTGAGGAAATATCCCCTATTCTTTTAGTAGCAAGAGAATGAGTAGTTTGTCATGTCCATGTGCTTATGAAAGCAGTCATCTTCAGAAGTCTGATGAATAGGTTTGTCAGAAGTTCGTCTAGGATTAGAAAGAAGGGATATGTGTTTTGTTTTCACCTGCTACTTTTTGTGACATGTCTGCCTGAGACAAGAGTGCTAAGGGTCAGACCTTTTCTCTATAACCTTCTATATTTTCTAATATGATAACACAACCCCCTCCTTCACCTACTGTTATTAATGACTCAAGGTCAAGAAAACTCATTTTCAGATGACCTGAAATAATTGTTTGTCAGGAAACAAGAAATTTATCAGCAGTTTTGGAAGAAATGGGGATGAGTTCACCAGAGTGTGGAAGAGGACAAGAAACAAAAAAAATGGCTACTGGCAATAGATGTGTTGCTATCACTACTCTTAACAGTCTTCAAAGGGGAAATGCTAGAGGGCAATAAGCAGATGACATGGCAGCATGTGCTAACAGCGGCAAGCCCTTCTTCTCAAGATAACAGCCTAAGGTCCTATGATATACAGATATGGCAAAAAATTCTGAAAATGGCATGGATTTACATACCCCTTATATCAGCATATAGGTGCTTGCCTTGGGAAGATGTATGTCTTATGGGGGAAGTATTTAGAGCATTAGCTGGTTGGCTGCGTGACGACCCTCCAGCCTTGGGCCAGTAATCAAGGAGCCTCAATGCTTACCACTGGCTCCAGTGGGGGACAATCACTGGGAGGATTAAAGGTACACACACACACACACACACACACACACACACACACACACACACACACACACACACACACACACACACACACACACACACGCAGCTCTCTGCATCAAGTGCAGTTTCCCTTAAGATCACTCAGAGACTACAGTCAGTCCAAGGCAGGATTCTAGGCTGGATTCTCCCTCTTTCTTCAGATCGCTAATAAGACACCTTACTGGCACGGCTATAGAGTTGAGTCCTTAGTCAGGGTTCCAAGACAAGTCCTCCAATACTCTCTCTCTCCAACCAGTGCTTCGTGTCCCTGCCCATGTAGCTGACACTCAGACTCTTGAGATTTGATTAACAAGTGCACACACACACACACACACACACACACACACACACACACACACACACACACACACACACACCTGGGGAAAGGCTGGCACAGTTTTACTAGCTATATCCCCTTTTTGCCCAGACTATAAGGTACTGCCACCAGAACCCCTAACCAGCTACTTTGAGGCCCTTAACAAAGGGTGTCCAATTTTGCTGTATAATATTAATGCTAATAAAATGGTAGTTTGACCAAGAGCAAGGCTATTAGGAGTGGCCCACACAGTATCACCAAATAAATATGCAGATACTCTCAAAACTTAGATATCTCTATAAAGATCAGCCACAATGAAAGGTTTAAATATATTTAATGATAAATAATAAAAGAACAAGAAAAAACTAGTTATATATTCACAGAGACATCAGAGTTCAAATCACAGGGAATATTTAAAATGAAGGACATGCTCAGACAAATAAAAAAAAAAACAATATCTATACTAGTGTTCACTATATTCCTGACTGAATCTAATAGAATCACTATTCTCTACTTACTTAGTAGACCAAGGCAGATGATGTGGTGAATCGTCCTTCTTGTTGTCAGGCCCAGGACAGAATACAGAATGCTCAATCTCACTAAGAGACTTCTCAAAAATATCTATAATATTACTTTTGCAGAATGACATCACTTCTGGTCATCTGACTTCTAGTTCCCATTCAAACCCCCAATGCTGGAAGCTGGCAGGATTTAGCACCTACCTGTAAAAATATACACACAAGGGCTTTTGCTCAGATTTATGGCAGGTGCTGGAAGTCATAAAACTATTTCATTCCTCCATGCTTCCACAGTAGCAATTAGTTCACCCCAAAGACAATGCAGAAAGCTTCCTAGTACAGACTTCGTGTCTCTGCCTGCATTGAAACCTGTGAGATAGGATCTTTATGGCCTAACCAATAAAGTTATTTAATTTCAGATATATTTTAAAGTTTGCTGGCCTGAGGTCAACCTTCCAGTTTCCACTGTTAAAAACATATGCATTTAAGAAATTAACATAGTGCATGTGCATTTCTGTTCTCTCCAGTAGGGCACACTGTGGATACATTTCAAACACATGCCCTTTACAAATACCTTTTCAACACAAACATCTGTACAGATCAGTTTGATATAAACATGACATACAGTTCTACTACATTTGTAACACAAGCATCCTGTATAAATCAGTTTAATATTCACAAATGACATATAATTATTTACAAAATTCCAGCTAGCTGTGCTGGCAGTACCTCCTATTGTCACAGGCTGGGTGGGCGTGACCTTTGTGGCATGGTAAGGCATGGCAAATGTGAACATCAAACCATGTACATCCTGAAAAAACACCATACTGCACTGAATGCCAGGAGTCACAACTTCAGTCACATGACAATATCTCTAATGAAGTACAGGATGAGATACTTTGATCAGTGAAACATGATAAACATGACCATAAGTTTACACTTTTGGATTTATGACAGCAACAATAAAATGGAACACATGTGTACACAGATCCCTGATTACTGGTTCTACTCTTAGAGGTGTGCTGCTGATGAAGTCATTTCCTATAGTGGCTGACTTCCCAAAAGGTACTATTATACATTTCTTAACACTGTATTTTAAGCTGTGGCTTTGGCACCAGTAATTTGTCTGTGTTAGACTTTCTTGTAGGATGATAGGGTCTTTGAGGGAATTCCATGACTTCTAGTTTTGCAGTCATCTGCAAACCTGGTCAGGCAAAGATCCTTGACATTGGCTTTGACTTCAGCGAGGTAGATGGTAAAAAGGAGTGGACCCAGCAAAGAGACATGAGGGATTCTTCTAGTCACTGGTCTGTTAATGATGGTGGTTTCTCCATCCTACGTTCCTGGGTCCTATATGAGAGCCAGCTGCTTATCAAACACATGACACAGGGGTTTATGTTTATAGCTGTGTGTTTGTTTACAATGCCTGAGTGGGGTATTGTATCAAATGTCTAATTCAGGTCAAGGTAGGCACTATGCATGATTTTGCCCTCATCCATTGCCTTGATGACTTTTTCAAAGAATTCCGCTAGGTTGAGAAGGCTTGTTGTGCACTTGACAAAACCAAACTGGGTTGGATCCACTGTTTGTGAGTTTTCTATGTTCCTATTAATCATTTCCATGATAATTCTTTCCATGGTTTTGTATATAAAACTAGTCAAACTTATGTGTTTGAAGTTCCAGTTGTCTGTGGATGGCCCACCCTTGTGGACAAGGATGACCGTTGTGGTTCTCTATTCACTTTCACAATGCCAGTATGGAGGTTATGGTTAAACAGTGAATCCAGTAGTCCCATTAGATTATGTTTCAGGCTATTTAGGAGGCATCATAAGATAATATCCAGACTCATTAATGCAGTGTTTGTAGCCTTAGAGACTACATCTAGGATCTGCTCCATAGTGATAGCTGGGAGGGTTTTTTTTAATGGTACTTCCTGGGGATGGCCACGGGAGAGAGAGAGAGAGGGTAAAACTGGAGAAGAATTTGTTGGACATCATATCTGATATGTCTCCCATCTCCGTGTACATGGCTTCATTTACAATCAATTCTGCACACTGTTGTGTGTTGCCTTTGAGGTTTTGGATAAAGAAAGCCTTGTGGTTGTCCTTTGCTTGGTGGAATCTCTTTACTTCAAATTAGGCTTTAGTAAACTTAATTTGACCTCTTAATTATTTGTTGAGATTGATGAGTCTTTTTATGATGCTAGGCTTATCACTTCCTAATCTTGGCTTTTTTTTCTTTTTGTTGAACAGATTGTTTATATTTGGATTCTAGCAGGGTGATTTGTGTTTTGACTTAGTTCTGGGCTTACTTCTGGTAGGTATAGCTGTTTTTATACATTTACTGACATGAGTAGATATAGACTGCGGTGGTGGTGCTGCGGTAGCGTTGTTGCCTCACAGTAAGACGGTGTCCTGTTCGATTCTCAGTTAGAGCATCTTCTGCGTGGAGACATGCGTGAATGGGCGTACCTTCATTGAAGGTTGTGTGTCAGGGCCGGCAACTCGGCAAGTAAAAATCTACTGTCAATCATTAGTGGACCGGAGTTCCGCTGTGGCGACCCCTAACTGGGAAAAACTGAAAGACACAAACAAACTGACATGAATAGATAGGGTTTCTGTGAACAATTCTGCATAGGCAGATGTATTCACAGGGTTTGGAGGGCTTGACATTTTGGCATGTTATTACTTAGTAGTAGGAATTTTACATTAGAATAGTTTGTAAATAGTACAGTATTAGCTGGGGTCACAGAACTGATTTTTGTTATGAAGGAGACAGCTTTGTGGTCTGACCTTATCAGAGGGGACACTTCACTTGGAGGTACAGTGTTTTCCCATGTTTGAGTATGTTTGCACCCCCAGTAGGCATATGGACTATGTGGTCCAAGGTGTTTGTTTTTATAAAGTTCAGGAATCTCTGGGCTTGTAGGTTTGGCTTCATGCAAGTATCTCAATTTATAGTGGGGTAGTTGAAGTCTCACATGAATATGGCATGTATTGGGTTGAATGGTGAGGACCTCTAGTAAGTGGAAGTATGTGCTATGGGTTTCCTGGGTCATAGATGGTGACCTCTAACCTGCAAGGAATTTATATGGGATTTTGCCTGTGGGAATCTGAATGTGCTAACGCTCAAGCACATCATCCTGTTTAAATAGACTTGAGGTTAGTTTGTTGTTAATATAGAATTAGACACACACCCCTTTGGTCCCTGACCATGCAGTAGCTGGCCAGAATATGTGGAAGATATTGCAACCCCACACTGCCTCTCCACTGCTTTAAACCATGTCTCAGTAACTGCACAGATATCCACATTCTACAGAGTGAGGAGATCCTGGAGGGAGTGGAGTTTCTTGTTTAGGGTCCTAGCATTGATCATTGTCACCTTTAGATTCTCTTTGGTCAGTTTTGCTATGCCTGAATATTTGTCAGTGTGGCATTGTCTAAAAAAGGGAGAGTACAGTGTTCTAGCTGATACTGAAAAGCATAGAGGGGAAAGGTGCAGACCATCCTTGGCAAAGCAGTATTGTCTACTGACTATATTCTCTCATGCTGACAAATATTGTGCCCCCTTGGAATGACACCTGAAACTAGGCCAGTTATTGAAGTCAATCTTCTTTTTGTTCAAATTGTGGCATTATCCTTGGTGAAGGTAGAATGCTGGTCATAGCTAGGCACATGCTAGCCTGGTTGACACAGTCTAAGAGCTCAAAAATGTCTCTCTTCATATAGTTCTGAGAGGTACGTCTCATGTCATTTGCACCTACATGGACTATGACTAAGTCATACTGATCTAAGGACTTCAGTGCATGGGTGATTTAGCAAATTCTGACCCCTAATATACAAATCACGATTGTCTCCTTATTTAGCCTGGTGAGTGGGAGATCTGTATTTTTCACAATGGAGTCTCCAATGATTAAAATATTATGTAGTGTGTTGGCTTGCCCTCTGGGCTTTGTGGCTGAGGCTCCAAAGGATGTTGCTGCATGTGTTGTGTTAAGTGTTTTTTTGGTTAAGTGCTTTTGGGGTTGCTGAAGATTCATTTTTAGGCAAAATGTCTAGCAGGTCTTTGGGGTTTAGGAAGTTGCTTTTGATTGCCTCAGCATATGTTGGTCTATGTACTGGGTCATCTTTGGCAACCCATTTGTTAGTCTGAGTACTTTTATTTGAGGGTCTTGCTCCAGTGACATTGTGTAATTACATCTCTCACATACAGTATCTGTAAAGGATTAGTTGGTGTTTGAGCTCTGTTGAACTCAGCCAAGAACTGAGCAAGCATGCCAAATTTATAGATACAAAGAAAAGTAACTAATACAACTAAAAAACAATTGGACCAATGAAATTATCTCATTTTTAGCCACCCCATGTGTTTCCTAACTCGATCAGACCAGGACACCTATCTACTGCCACTAGAACTGCAGTTCCAGTCTTCTTAATGTAAAAACATACTTTAGTTAGACAAAAGTGAAAAGGTGTTTATCATTCATTCTTTCTTTCTCTTTATTAAATGAATTGGTAGAATGGCCTGTAGATTCATTTCCAATTTGTCCAAGAAGGCAAAATATGAATACATAACAGAAGGAACAGACATAACAAAGTACTTAATAAAACAAAATCAAACTGTAGTTTGCAGTGACAAATATATGCATATATATATATATATATATATATATATATATATATATAGATATATATATATAAATATATATATATATATATGTGAGTGTGTTTAAGTGTTATATATAATATATATATGAAAGCATATAGAGAGGATAAGATAGGTGTAGATGCAGGAATGTGTGACACATGGTCAAACTAGCGAAACAGTGAACCCCTGTCACACAGATTTGAACAAAAAACAACTCAGAGATTGCAATACAATAGGGACAGGGCAAAGTCCCTGATCCCCATTGTTCCAAGACTGTGTGCTGTTGAAAGGCCAGTATGTTTGACTGGCTTATTTTTGATCAGCTATACCAGCTTTTTTTGTACTTTGACAAGTCAACTTGTTGGTTGGGTGAATGGAACCCATAAATAGATATAAACAAATAAGCATATAGGAAGACTTCTTCTTTTTCAATTTTATCCTCATGTAATTGCTATTCAACATGTTTCATCAGACTGTAGGCCATCAATGTGTTTTTTTTCTACTCAGTAAGACAGATGGTAAGAGGAATGTTAGAATGTTTTTTTCCTAGTTGTATTATATTAATTGTATTGGAAGAGGAAAAAGAGCATTTTTTTGAAATTGAGTGAAGAAAAATATTTTGAGAATATTAATGACATAAACAATGCATATGTGAATATGATTACATACATTATGCAAAAAAAGAAAAAAAGAATATGTGAGAAGAGTAGATAAGGATTTATTTTCTGTAGTATAGATCATTTGGAATGAAAGAATGAATGAAATTTTGTTTAGCAAGAAAGGGATTTTGGCAGATATATTGCAGAAAATGAGATTATAGCTTTGGAAGGAGTGGAGGTCAATTATGGGGACTAATAAGGATGTTATAAGAAAATGATAAATAAAAAAATAGAAATTGTGTGTGTGTGTGTGTGTGTGTGTGTGTGTGTGTGTGTGTGTGTGTGTGTGTGTGTGTGTGTGTGTGTGTGTGTGTGTGTGTGTGTGTGTGTGTATATATATATATATATATATATATATATATATATATATATAGGTCTAGCTATGATACTTAATTCGTTAAAAAATACACTACATAACCTAACTCTTACTTTTTTCTTTATTCAAGGTCATTCCCATTTCCTTAAACATACATTCTGTCAAATCAACACTTCTCTCTCCCATATTTTGTTTTTAGCATCTACAACTATATCAGATGCATATTTCAAAACTACTGGAATCACTACTTCCTTTAGTATCGCATATCTAGCATCTTTCATTTTATAAGCTTCTTCACTCACTTTTGTATTCTTTACCAATGTATACAATATTTCACTCATTGGACATTCTTGTCCTATACCCCACGTTATGCATATTTCTTTACTCAGCCACCCATTTGCTAACACTCTCATTCTTTTTTTTTATATGACATACACACTCTCCTAATTCTGATACCTATTCCATATTTCAAAGTAACATCCCACAAAGCATCATGTTCTACTGTATCAAACACCTTGTTAATATCACCTACCACAAGTTGTATGTCCTTTTTTTTTTGCTTATAACATCATCCACAGTTTTTCTTACAACCAGTAACAATACTTGGCACCCCTATCATTTTACACCATTTTATACCTAATACACTTTCTTCCATAATATTGCATATCCTTCCTTCTAGTCTTCTATGTATTACTTTCATAACATTTAATAGTATGTGCTATTTAGTCTGATGAATCTCTATAAGTTTTTTTATTTCATTCTTTTCATCTTTCCTCCAAATTCATTTCAATATCCCACTACATAACTGTTCATAAGCAAACACTTCTTTCAACCATTCATTTAGTACATTTACAAAATGCTTGTTTTGCCAATCCATTCATTTCTTGTACATTCCATACCCTATATCATATAGGCCTGATGCAGAATCAATATTGACTTCATCCAATTCATGAATAGCAATTTATTTTACAAATTCTTCCTTAACTCATTCTGGATTTTTTTCTTTTCATTCTTGAATATTTTCCTTCATTGTACTCCTACATATATTTTCCACATGCTGTACTACAATTCTTATATAATTTGCTCTTGTGTTCTTTTTACCTCTCATTTTACATTTTTCATATCACCTCATTATAGTAATATTATCCTTTGCTATTTTACACAAATATGCAGATACCTCCACCCTGCTTCCTTCTCCCATGTAAATAATATCTCTGCCTAAACAGTAATGCCTTATTTTCTCTCAGTTTCTTTTGTATATTTCTTTTTCAATGTCCTAATATTTTCTTATATTATTCTTTAAATTCTGTATTACATTTCTACACATTTTTCTATAATCTATGAAGAGTTCTCTCTTGCTTCCGTACATCATCCTGCTATTAAGAAAATATTTTTTATTCTTATTTTTAAATTCAGTTCACCATTCATACCAGTTGTATGGATGTTCGTCACAATTTTATGCTTCTTCAAAAACTGCAATGCTTCCCACTCTCTAGTTTCATCCCATGATTTGTCATGTATTATTTTTTCTCTTTCCCATTCAGTATAGTCCCTTTCTTCCATCACATTCAACCATATTGCTAAATGCTCTGAGAATCCAGTCACAATTATATCAACATCTGCTACCCCTAAGCCTTCCATTAATGCAAAATAATCAGTTTCAAATCTGTCTTCCTTCTATAAATCAATTGACTTTTATTCCACACAACTAATTTGCCACATTGTATTTCTTCCTGTATTTTTTAACATCTTTCTCTTTCATTTTAAATTTCCATTTTAATTGCAATTACAGTCCCCTGCAAATATAATTTTCATGTTAATAACCATATAGTCTAATATTTGATGAAATGGATTCTCCATTTCCTTGCTAGTTATATATGCATATACTTCTATACTTCTGTAACCATGTTCTCCTCCTCTCACATCCACAACAGTTAACCTTCCCATCCTTACCAATGTTGCATCTATTATTTTCACTCTTTATACATATAGCATAGTCACTCGAGAACACCTTACCCTTCTGAAGTCCCATATTATATTTCCACCTCAAAATTTGTCTGTTTGCAGTCTTTTTTTCACTTGTCAGGAACCTTACATCCTCTAATAGAATAACATCTACATCAGATTTAGCATACCATTTCAGTATCCACATCCTTCTTACAGTGCTAATAATTTTGTTCATATTTACTGAAAGTACTCTAGTATTGTTGCTTTTCCTTCTTTTTAATCTTAGGAGAAACATTTTTAAATTTGCATTTTCTTATTTTTACTCTTTCTCCAATTGAATGTTTTTCTGAGTTTAAGTACAAATAATCACTGAGCCTCAGAATCAGATTATTCAGTGGGTATAACTTCAAAAATTATTAGTGTCAATCCCTTTTCTTGAACTCCTTTCTTGCATGCAGTCTTCCTCTCTCTCTTTATTTCCCCCTCCATATTTTTCTTCTACAGTTTCTTCTTCACCTAGTTCACCCTCTTTCCCAACCTCTTGTTGTCAGTGCTTGTATATGTTTTCTTCCCATATCTCTTCTTTTTCATTATTTACTTTTGCTCTTGACAATCTATCCAAAAGTGTCCCTTTTTTACACAACCAATATTCAGGCACACACCTTTCTGTATCTCCTTTCTCCCCACACTGATTACTTTGTACATTGTCACAAATATTAATTAAATAAGAAAAGGCTCTATAAAATAAGTATGATTTAGGCTGGTCAATAAATCTTAATGCCTGTCTATGCTCAGCCACAAAAATAAAATTTGGAGTGTTTCACCATGGTTTTTTTTTCACATTTCAAAATAGCTTCCATCCTTCACCCTCCATTCCATAAGTTTCTCTGATCACTAAAATTCACAATAATATGAACAGTTACACACAAACCCTGCATGCTTTCTTAACATTGTTTTCTTCCAGTTCATCATCTGTAAACAGAAAAAATACCATTTTTTCAATGTTTAAGTTACTACCAGAAAACAAATAATTGTTCCCATGGTAAATGTCCTTCTTTTTGTTACAGTGTTCTAGAAATGTCATCATCAGTCCATCAGTTTCAAATTTTAAGTCACGAAAAATACCTGTCCCAATATGTATAAAAAACATCATTTCTGCCAATAATTGTGATTTTTTTGTTGTTGTTCTTATTCTCACAATTGATCTTCTTTTCTTTTTATACACAATTTTACATGTTAGCGAGTGGGTGGATGAGAACATTTTTACACTCCTTTTTTGCCTGATATCATTGCTGCATATGTTTTTGTTTCTGAATTATTTGCTGCCACAAAACCAGATATCTTCTCAGTTTATTGTTGCTTAAATCTTCTACTTTCTGTCACTGCTGCATAAATTTTAACTGCTGCATTCTCTTCTGCATATCACTTGCTTACTTTTCCACATTAACATCTTCAGTACTTGCAAAAAAGTGATCTGCCATCTGAACTCATGAAACAGCAATATTGTCACCTCGATCATCTTGGTCAATTATTTTTAATAGAACATTATCTACAAGCCCTGCTGATGCCAGCTCTGTTATTTGTAACACTTCTAAAGACTTGCTTACTTCCTTATCATTGAGACAGCTAAAAGCTGGCTTTAATGGTTAGCTACATACCTGATTTCATTCTAAGGTGATCCAGTATGTGTCAGTTTGGAACAAGATGGCTAGCAAATCTTCCTGTTTTGACAGTGGTTGTTGCCACCTCCCTTACCATGACTTTTGTAATTTGGTTAAATCTTTTGCAGTCACTAGAGTGTAATTTTTAGACAATCCTTCAGATAGACATTTCAACAAATGAAATTCTAATTTGGAATGCATTAATTTGGTGCTACTCATAGACAGGATTCATACCAAAAATGCAAAGACTCAAGGCCTTCATGCAACTATTATATATTTATAGTCACAGAGGAAAGATTTCAAAGCAATGAAAAATTCTCTTTATATGAGTTTTGTGCTTAACATGTCTTTTGATCTCCTGGAAATTATGAGGAAAACCAGTATTTGTCAAGGAAATCACCATCCCACATCTATAGTTGAAGTCTTAGATATCCAACTCACCAATTAGTTACTATTTCAGCAAAAGCTATAGATCACTCTATGTGAAATGCTCTGACCATATAGCTGCCTTAATGCCTTAACTGGTCTCCATTAATTCCACTAACTTTTAAGAGACTTCAGCTATCCCTCAATAAAAAAAATGATATACATCATCAATTATCAGCATGTCCAATATTTACTTAGCATTTCAAATACTAATTCTTCTATAAAAATAGTTAACCATCCAACGAGAGGTCCCGAATATCTTTGATATTGTCCTCACAGATGTAGTCTCTTCTTTTATATCTTCATATGCATCATCTTTCCTTGCTGAACTGGGTTTGAAATCAATGACCTTTTCCTTTAAAATCTGTAGTATTTCCCCTGCAAATATCCATGTGTTTAACAATGTCTCAAAAGCAAAGGCAAATCTTCTTCAGTTATGTGATGACCTAAATAAATTCCACTGTAATCCTTCTGTGATTTACTCCATTGAAAAAGCTGGAGTCTATGCCTCTAATTTATAACTCCCAAGTGAATATAGTAAGAATTTTGAACTCCCATGACAGAATATCCAGACAAAGTATATAACGGGAGTAAGAAATGATCTTATGTTTGTTAATGATCTTTTCTACCAACCTTAAGAGCTTGTTAACGTAAGTTACCAAGTCATTTAAGGGTAATTTTAAAAGCTCAAAACAGTTCCTAAGATTAAAGATGAATCACCATGGTAGTCTACCCATATAATCTGTACAATAAAAGGAAACAAAATCAGTAAACTTACCATAACTTATAATCATCCAATTTAAAGGAGTCCAATAAAGAAAATCAGTAATGAGCAGGACGTGTCCACAGGGAAGGTCTAACTCAGACATAAACGTAAAATACCAGCAGAAATCAAGGCATTTTAGAAAATCATTCTTCAGCCGTATCAGAGAACTAATAAACAATACTCAACAATGCTCTGAGCTAGTCCACAATGACAACATGCACTCCAAGGGACAAGAGGTTACCAGCACGGTACAGAATAAATTAGTACTTTTTCACACCAGCTACAGTCAAAGCAAAGACACAGATGCCCGAGTCCAATAGTCCTTCAAAGATGACCATGTACCAAGTTACAAATGCCCTCTTGAAAGCCAAAAAAATACCCATAGGTACCTATAATATTCCAGGATGCCCAATCAATATGTCACCTTTACCCTATACAAAACTTCTCTTAAACCTTTAAAAGTTTAAATCCTCTCCACAAGATATTATCCAGAAGCATGTTAAATGGTCATCGCAATCTCATTATTTCAAACCAGTCATACCTCCAGCCATAGAAAATACAGACCCATTAGGATAACTTGTATAATTTACAAAGCCATGGAGCCCATCATATCAGATTTTATAAACATACATATTAATAACCTTACTGTACTGAATCCTCACCAATTCAGCTTTAAGCCACATCTTTTTAACCTAGCAACATTAAGAAAAGGTCAGTGAAAGTAAATGATAGCCCTTTGGTTCATAATGCATACATTAAGTTTGGTTAAAGCCTTTACCATGTTTATCCTTACAGGTTTTGTCAACAGACTCAAGGACATAAACCCTTACATCATCTGTTGGATAGCAAAGTAGATGTCAGACAGATCACATCTAGTCAGAGTAACTGACCTTAGAATGTAGACCTTGCCAACAATTAAAGTAAAGAAAATGGGTTTAAATTAAATGTGTAAAATGTAATATTTTTAAATTTGGAAAGTAAAACTATACCACAAAATATAACGTAGAAGGTAGCCCCACCCCAATAGATTTACCCCGGGATTCATAAAGATCGGCGCAAGGCTGGTGTTAGGCTTGCACCGACCGTGAGGTGTGCAGATGGCGCAGTAGTGCCATATGCATATTAATGAAGGTGCGCTGCCACTACATCCACGTGCATAGGAAATGAGCGTGAGTGCATGGGACATGTCAAAACGCCGCATGGAGGCGTGGAAATGTCGGCTGTTTACGTGCAACCTAAAATGCTGAATATTACAGTCTGCCTGCAATAGTAATCACACCTGTCAGTGTCTGTGGATACTGAAACATATGCAAAGCATGCAAGACAGTTCTTGTGAACACAAAATTAAGAAGCAAACACAAATGCACGTAACCGAATATCGAGTCCCCATGCCTTGAACAAATAACATTTAAAACCATGTGCCCGTATTCTAATGAAGTGTTGATAGTTATACCAAGTGGAAGCAAAACACATTGTGTTAGCACGCCGCCAATAGCTAAGTCTAGCCCAATGGTCAGGGTTACCACCTGTACCACATTGTGAGGGACAGTACCCACCTGGGCAGTTGTGTCCATACCAAAACCATTAAAAAAGTAAAATATCCTGTGACTGTATGACATAATTATGTCCCACATCTCATGTAATTTATTTATTTATTGCAGTTGGTTTACCAGGATAGTCCATCGGGCCACAAGGAACCCGTTTTCAATGGAGTCCTGGGGAGAAAAGCTCCAAAAATACATTTAACATTCTTAAAAACATTCTTAAAAACATATATTCACTCAAACATTTCAGTTTAACAATAGGTAAAAAAGAAAGAAATCAAAAATGTAACAGCTAAATACAATGTGCAGAAAGTACATAATAATTATATTTATTAGCTCAGAAATATCCATTTAATACAGAGTAGTTAGGAAAAATTAGTTACTGGAAAGGAGGAGGAGTATGTAATAGTCATATACAATAGTTATTTCCGTATGTAACATACCTACATGTTACAAGAAATAGAATAAACAAATAAATGAAACAGAAGAATCATCTAAACTGCTACAACAGCAAGCTTACATGTAGGCATAAAACAAAACTACTATCCGTTGTACTGACCTTGGGTATGTGTTGTCCTGTAAAATCTGATTTGTGTCCAGAATATATCCCATCCTGGCCATATGAAAAGGTGGCAACCCTACCAATGGTCAGAGCATTCGGCCAAAATCTGCCCATTTGCGGTCCAAGCCGTTCTTGTCAGGATGTGTCAAAGATGAACGGGTATTACCCGGGTGCACCTACCATGTCATGAAAGATAAGTATTTGTGTGTACCTATGTGCGTGACGTACAGCATGTGGATGGTGAAAAATGCTAGGGTAGTCCTCACAATCATACAGGTACCAGAGATATGTAGTGTATGCAATGTGTTCCCTTGACTGTGCCATGGGCCATCAACCAGAGAAGGGATGGATGGAGTGTGTGGAATATGGGTGTGGGGTGGACAAGTAATGTAATAATCCGCAAAGGTGAGACTGTGTTGGATGCACAATAGGTGAACTGGAGGTGTATGAGGGAGCAGTGGGTGAGTCAGAAAGAAACACAAAGAACAAACATACACATTCACAATACAACCTGACAGGCCATACTGTAGAACACAATCGCACAAACATATGAATATTAAAATGTGCGATACACACGTACAGAAACATCATCGGTACATACCCACATAATGGTGTGGACGGAAGTGAGCCATCCAACTACAACACACCTGGATGCATAATTGAATACCCATCATCCCCTCTACAACACACAACTCCCCCCATTCATGAACATCCAAAAATCCAGCCATACTTGGGCTTCTAGCTTGGCAGAGCCATATCTGCTCATAGTGACCACTACTCATATCTAGTAGGCAGTGTCACCCTAGGCAGTGTCAGGATTGCAAACTATGTATCCCTTGCATGTAAAACCCTATCACATTTTCGTAAGTCCAAAAAAATTGAAGGTTATTGGCTTGTTCAGTTTTTGGATATCCCTCATGGGATAAGTATCCTGTGTAAAAATCAGACTTGGTATCACGACACGATGTCCAGTCCTGTAGACATCTGGACACAAGTTGTATGTGCAGTAGTGGTTCATGAGACTGCTCAGCCTCCAGACAGTCATGCAGAACCTACTACCCGGGATCAAACACCTGCCCATGATGCACAGCTCCCCACATGAATTATCGAGAAAATATACTGAACACATTTGCATAGTGGCAGTAGGATACAGGGTGATTAAGGCGCTGACGTAAGCAGGGTACCTCCTGTCCCACTTTGTGAGGGACAGTCCCTGTTTCGGTAGGTGTGTCCTGACCAAGAATGATACAATTGCAAATGTCCTGTGATTGTAGAAAATAACTATGTACCATATTTCATGTAACAGTTGCCTAAAACAGTTATTTCTGTATGTAAAATACATAAATCTTAGAAAAAACAGAATAAGCAACTAAAGTGCTACAGAAATAAGCTCTCATCTAGGAAAATAATTAAAGTTCTAAACCCTGTACTGACTGTGGGTATGTGTTGGCCTAAAAAATCTGGTGTGTCCCGAATATATCCCATCCTGGACATATGAAAATGTGGCAACCCTACCAATGGTCAGAACATTCGCACAATAACTGGCCAGCCTCTTAATACCTCCTAAGACCAGTGACCTTTGGAGGAAAGGTGTTGAATGACACTTGAATGAATAATGACAATAATTAAGAGTAATAGACTCTTTTAACTTCAGAAAATAAGTATTAATACGTATACTCTGAATCTGTCAACACGTTTCAAGTTAATAGTACTAATATTGTAAAAGTGTCCGTGATTGTCCCTGATTTGTCCTTGCCTTGTCCCTGTTACTGTTAACATTAGTCCCTGAGTGTTTGTGAGGTCCGTACACATATGTACACCAACCAACTGTCACATTTGTTGCCAGTACTACTGAATAACTGCAGTGAAGTCATAAGTGATGGCCAGAATAATAGGACATTCAACTGTATGGGAAATGATTCGTAATGAATGTGAAGGGAAACAACAGTGGAACCATCCCCCACCCTGTATTATATAGTGCCAACATAATAATCTGGTCAGAAGTGTCCAAACCCCTGCATCTGTAAACACAGGTAGAATGTTAAAATTGGGACCAACTCTGTCCATGTGCTAAGTCTGACTTTTAAATGGGTACAAGGCAGTTCTGATCTGCAGTCGGACAAGCCTAAACCCGGATGACCACATGAACACCCTGACAATCAAACACACGTATGTGCCAGGACTATAAGCTTTGGAGTTCTGAATATCCTTGGAGTGAGTAAACATGCAGCATGGGTCCAGAGCAGTAGGGAATAGGGAATGTCGCATGTGTAGTACTATGGTTTTCCCAGCAGGAGAATGAATGGCTGCTGTGTAAGTGAAGCGTTGACGCATATGTTAGGGTAGCTATGAACCATGGGTATACATATAAATGAAGCAGAACACCAATAGTATAGGGGTTAGAGCATCTGCCTAATGTAAAGGCATTCCCAGTTCAAGTATGACTATAGCACATATCATTTTCTTGTGGAATGAATGTCTCAGTGCTGTAAAGCCAACATTTAAACATGTAAAGGTGAACGTGTGTTTCACATGGGGCCATTAACTGGATTCCTTCAATCAAAGTGGTACTGTCATAATGAATAAGGCACACATAAGCACAAAGAAGTGGCAGTAAACATATGTAACTCACAGTAAGCATATGCGAGTGCACCTGCGCTGGTGTAAGCAGCTCCCACCATAGCAAATGTATGTTTTTATGTACAGATGTAACTTATATACATATATATATATATATATATATATATATATATATATATATATATATACACACACACACACACACACACACACACACACACACACACACACACACATATATATATATAATATATATGTGTGTATGTGTGTGTGTGTGTGTGTGTGTGTGTGTGTGTGTGTGTGTGTGTGTGTGTGTGTGTGTATAGATATATATCCACAGACATTAAATATATATATATATATATATATATATATATATATATATATATATGTATATATATATATATATTGTCAGAATGAACGCCGTAAGAATAAAGCACACACAAGGATTGTGAAGTGAATGTAGAGCAACTAAGGTATTATATAGTGCTTGCAGCGTAAGTCAGATAAAGCTGCCCAAGAATGAGCAGAGCACCACTATTCACAACAGAGGCAGGGTTATACCAGTGGGCATAATATCGTTGAACTGCTATGTCAACATTACACACAGACGGAATGTAGTTCATGTTGTGACCACCTACCCTTGTAACCCGCAAATGGCCGTAATCCATAACACCAGGAAAGGCACGTATGTGCAAATATAAATAGCAGGAGACCCTGTGAATACATGAGGTGGTACAAAATGTGTGTAGGGCCCAAAACGCTCTGGAGAGGGCAATGTGTAAAGGTGTGCCATGGCTGCGATATCAGGTGGATAATGGCTGTTACGCGTGGAAACTCAACATGGGTGGGGTGGAGAAACTATGACTATGCGATTATGGATCCAGGAGTGCCAGGGTTGGTTGCGCTGATACCAATGGACTGGCCCGTGCAGGTCAGCTAGTACGTAATAGGTATATATGCATACGCACATGCAGACATCAATATGTTGAAGTACATTCTATGTAACACATGCACTCCATTTATTGACATAAATAATATGAATGTACACAGACAAATATAGTAGCAGGAATAATAGGCTGTGCAGATGAGGAACAGGTAAAATGACACTGTATCACATCACAATTACCATCGGTACTCCGTACATGAACATGTTGCGACATCTGTCTGCTGTATAACCTGCTAAATACCGATTACAAGTTAACTGGAGTGAAGTGTCGGTGTCATAATGACTAAGGAAATAGTATGCTGTTGAAACAGATATAAAACCCAATACGCATGTGTAAGTGTGTATGGCCAGAAAATGTATTGGACAACAGACACACAGATGTGTATATATATATATATATATATATATATATATATATATATACATAAATATATATATATATATATATATATATATATATATATATATATATATATATAGATATATATATACACATACAAAATATATATATATACATACAACACATACATAATTATACACATATACACACAATATATATATATATATATATATATATATATATATATATATATATATATATATATATATATATATATATATATAGGTTCATAGGTTCATAGGTTCATACTAGGCTATCTGCCCAAGGGCATTTATAAGCCTAGCCCATAGTTATGTGGCTTTCACCACCCCTTTAGTTTGAATAAAAACTATGCATATCATTTTGCTGTGCCTCTGTCAAGCAGTGACACTGAAGTAATCCCTGGGGTATATCTGCAATCTCCCATCCATTGGTCAAGATTCCTCTTGAACAAGGCCAGAGAGGTGCTCTGCCTCACATGTACTGGGATTTTGTTCCACAGCATAGGGAGTCTCTGGGTGATGAATCTGTCCCTCCAGCACGTTCTATTTATAACCGTGTCAAGGTTTAAGTCTCCGCCTTGTGGTTCTGAGGGATCTAGATGTTTTGAGGTGAAGCATATTCATCAAATCTGGGTTTGACATGGCCTTATATGTCAGGCACAGGTCACCTCTGAGCAAGCGGTATGAGACTGAATAGAGCTGGAGTTCTTTCAGTCGGGCAGCATAAGACATATTTTGTGACCCTTTATCCTTTTGGTGAGGAACTTTTGGGGCCTTTCAAGCTGCAGCAGGTGTCTGGTCAGATACATTCCGAATGGGGCATTGTACTCAATCATAGGTCTAATGAGTGATGAGTACAGGGGGACGATGACCTCCCTTGATCTAGATGTGAATCCCTTCATGATCAGGTGGGCGATATAGAAGGTTTTCCTAACTACTTTAGCAACATGAGTGTCAAGCGAAGGCTACTGTCAACCTGGGTCCCCAGATCCCTGATGACTTTTTCTGTGCTCAGTGGATTGCCATCTATATGGTAGCTAGGGGTAACCTTGTTTTTCCCGAAGGGTATGACTATGCATTTTTTGGCGTTTAACTTCAGGCCATGGCTCTGGCACCAGTTATCCGTTTCTGTGAGGCCCTTCTGGAGGATATCTGTGTCAGATGTGTTTTCGACTATGGCACCCAGTTTGCAGTCATCTGCAAACTTTGTCAGCGATAACCCTCCTGTGTTTGCTTGTACTTCAGAAAAGTAGATGCCGAACAAGAGTGGACCCAGGACTGAGCCCTGTGGGACACCACTTGTGACAGGCTTTGAGTCTGACATGGCTCCAGCAACTCTGACCCTGTGGGTTCTGTCACTTAGCCAGTTTGCAACCCATCTTGTGATGTATGGGTTTACATTCAAGCTGATGAGTTTTTCGATGATACCTGAGTGGGGTATTGTGTCGAAGGCCTTTGCCAGGTCGAGGTAGGCTGTATGGACTGCCTTTCCCTCATCAATGGCCTTGGTGACAGTCTCGAAAAAGTCAACCAAGTTTAAGAGGCAGGATCTGCCTTTGACAAAGCCAAACTGGGTTGGATCCAAAGTCTGCAAGTTCCCTATGTCTTTATTTATGAGTTCCATTATGATCCTCTCCATGGCTTTGCACATAAGGCTTGTCAAGCTAATGGGGCGGTAATTTCCAGGGTCTGTGGAGGCACCGCCCTTATGAAGTGGGACCACAGTCACTGTGCGCCACTCCTTGGGTACGTATCCTGAGGTGAGGCTAAGATTAAACAGCTGTCCTAACTGTGGGTTTAATTCCTCGTTGAGTTCGTGAAGCACACAGCCGTGGACACCATCCATTCCCATGGATGCTGTGTTTTTTGCCTTAGTGAGGGCAGTTCTCACCTGGGCGTTGGAGATGTTTGGGGGGCTATAATCCTCTGGAATAGATATCTCTCCTTTTGGGGGGGAGAAGTTTGCACTGAACCTGTCAGCCAGTATGTTGGCAATGTGTGTAGGTTCAGTAATTTTCACATCATTTTGAACTAATTCTGAGCATATCTGGGAGTTTCCTCCTAGGTTTCTAACATAGCTAAAGAAGGCCTTATGATTCTCTTTAGAGTCCTTGGCGATTTTTCTCTCAAAATTTGCCTTGGATGATTTTATGAGAGCTCTTAGTTTTTTACTTATAATGATCAAAGGTGTCTTACCTTTCAAGGATTTTGCTCTATCTTGTAGTAGCTTCCTCCTTTTGTTGTAGAGCTTGTTTATGGCTGGGGTCCACCAGACTGGACGCTTGCCTTTGGTACAGAGAGTCTTAGTTTTGTTTGGGATTGCCTGATCCATGCAGTCCTGTAGGTGCTGGTAGAAGGCATTTGTAAGTGATTCAGCGGTTTGAGTAATGTTTACCACTGGCTCAGGGGCCTTAAATGAGACCACACTAGTCTTTAGAAGTGTGAAATCGGCTTTTGAGAAGTTTTTCACTGTGGTCTTTTTTGTTTCAGGTGGGGGCGGGATGAGGACCTCCAGCGAGATTAGTTTATGATCTGATCTCACTAGTGAGGGGTATACTTCCGGTGTTGAACATTTTGATCCCATGTTCGTGATGATGAGATCAAGTATGTTTTCTCCTCTTGTGGGGATGGTGACTAGTTGTTCCATGGCATTTGAGTTTATGAACTCCAGGAATCTTTGGGTTAGAGTGTTCGGGCTTGAGTAGTGTTCCCAGTCTATATTAGGGTAGTTGAAGTCACCTAGTATGATGGTGTTTGGAGATACATTTATCCCTCCAATGTTTTCAGGAAGGCCATGTGAGGTTCCTGAGTTTGAGAGGGTGGCCTGTAACATGCTACAAATTGCAGAGCAGTCTTGCCTATGGTTAATTGCACCTGGATGGTCTCCGATGCATCGTGCATTGCCACCAACCTTGAGGTGTGGGTGTCCTTTATGAATATGGACACCCCCCCCCTCCTTTCTTGGTGTTGTCCGGATTTTGGGGCGGAACGCATGATATGAGGTGAAACCTGTTAGTGCTGGGGTGCTCTCAGGAGCCTTGAACCAGGTTTCTGTCACAGCACAGACATCGATGTTCTCCATATTGAGAAGGGCCTCAGTGCGTGCATCTTGAGATTGAGACTTCTGGCATTGAGCAGCATTACCCTTAGTTTTTTCCTTTTGGTGTTCTAGGGTGGTAGGTTTAGAATTTGAGCCTTGCCTAAAAAGGCACTATGGGGTGGCAAGAGCCTTTGCCAATATCCGGAAGCCCAGGGTGACAGGTGCAAGCCGTCCCTTGCGAAGCAGCGTGGCTTGTCCAGCATGTCATCCCAGGCAGACAGACATTGGATCCCCTTTGAATGACACCAGAATTTAAGCCAATTATTAAAGCTGATCATCTTATCACTGTATTGTGGCATCATTCTAGGTGAAGGTAGGATACTGCTCAAGGTCAGGGTCATACCTGCCTGGGCTACATAATCAGAGAGCTCCTCGATGTCCCTTTTCATGTAGTCCAAGGAGGTACGTCTCAGGTCGTTGACACCAGTGTGGACAATGACTGAGTCGTACTTGTACCTGCTGTTGAGAGACCTGAGTGCTTGCGTTATGTGGCGGATTCTAGCGCCTGACAGGCAACTTACTGTGACCTTCTCTTTACTCAGTCTGGTGAGCGGGACGTCAGTGTGTCTGACTATGGAATCACCAATGACAAGTGTGTCTGGCATTTTGTTTGGCCTTAAGGGCTGTGACTGTTTGACACTCTGACTGTGTGGTCTATGTGTTGCATGTGTTGGGTCATGAGGTGGTAGTTGTTTGGGTGTCTGCTTTGGTGGCCTCTGCTGTTTTGGTAAATTTTGATCAGAGCCTCCAGTATGTCTTTGTGTTAGTATGTGTATGATTTGAAGTTGTGATGGTACCATGTGTGACTGGGTATGTATTGTGTGTGGTTACCTTCTCCTCCTGTCTGGTCTTGCCAGTCCTATGTTGAGAGAGCTCAGCCTCCAGTTTGGCCGTATAGTTGCATCTCTCGCATGTATTTGTGTTTTGTGGGAGAAGGAGAGGATTGTCTGTGTACATGAGGCAATTGTAACATTGCCTCAATATTCCCAGGTTCACCAGTTGAGCTGGAGAGGACACTAGCAACTGATCCCTTGACATACTAGAAGTAGTAGATAAAGAGACTTTCAATGGACTCCGGGGAAGTGGGTTTTAGGCTGGTGGGGTACTATCTATAATAAGAGTGCTTTATCAAGGTGCAAGTACTGTAGGAGTAAGTGCTAGGCTTTACAGATAGAGAATAGTCTACTTGGGAATCAAGTAGAGATGAACTTTTCAGTTATAGGATATGCTGGTTAGATCAGCAGTACAGCTCGAGGAAGGTAGTTCTAAGGGAAAATTGGAAGAGTGGAATTTAGATGGCCCAAATAGTTTAACCTTGTTTAACCGCGCTGCTCTTGTGTGCAACAGTGGTAACTCATGCGAAAATCAAACACGCGTTAGCGTGTTTTATAGCAGGGGCTGAAGGAGCTAGGAATTGGCCCAAACGACCAATGGACTACTAGTTTCTGGCTGAAACTTCACCAAATCAGAAAAAAGGCCGCTCAGTGCTTCCCACTCCCACTGGTAAGCAAAGAAACTTCCCTCCTTCCTAATAAGGCAATGGATCAGTAACAGGAACTAAAAACAAAGCCCAGGGATCAGCAACTCTGAAACTGGACTACTCTAGTTCAGTAAGGTGGGAAAACAAGAGATATTTTTGTTTTATTACAGAGACAAGGAAAAACAGACAGTAAATGCTATAAATGCTGTAAATCGGCTAGCGCACTTTAGTGTTTAGCCTACAGAAACAATTTGCAACAATTAGTAACTTAAAGTGCAATAAACAGTGTAAAATGCAGAAATCACTTAAAGTAGCAGTAAAACAGGCGAAATGCAGTCGCTAGCTTAAATAACAGTGGGAAAGCCACAAAAAAATACTTATATCTGGTAGAAAGTCACTCTTTTAGCTCTCTGCTGCTTGGATCACTCTGCAGGCCACCACGAGGATCTGTGCTGAGTTGGTACAAGCTGGAAAACGCGTGTTTAGTGTGTTTTATAGCAGGGGGCTGAAAGGAGCTAGGAAATGGCCCAAAACGACCAATGGACTACTAGTTTCTGGCTGAAACTTCACCAAATCGGACAGAAAGGCTGCTCAGTGCTTCCCACTCCCACTGGTAAGCAAAGAAACTTCCTCCCTCCTAATAAGGCAATGGATCAGTAACAGGAACTAAAAACAAAGCCCAGGGATCAGCAACTCTGAAACTGGACTACTCTAGTTCAGTAAGGCGGGAAAGCAAGAGATTTTTTTTTTTTGTTTTTTTACAGAGACAAGGAGAAAAACAGACAGTAAATGCTATAAATGCTTTAAATCGGCTAGCACACATTAGTGTGTAGCCTACAGAAACAATTTGCAACAATTAGTAACTTAAAGTGCAATAAACAGTGTAAAATGCAGAAATCACTTAAAGTAGCAGTAAAACAGGCGAAATGCAGTCGCTAGCTTAATAACAGTGGGAAAGCCACAAAAAATCCTTATATCTGGTAGAAAGTCACTCTTTTAGCTCTCTGCTGCTTGGATCACTCTGCAGGCCACCACGAGGATCTGTTACTGTAGATATACACATGTACATAACTAGGTGATCTTACATCAATTAGGGGTAACATATGTTCAGACCAGGCATATGTTAGTGGGAGGTCCAATAAACAAGCATTTACCTCCCACACCTCCCCAGTTAGGCCGGTCAGAAATACAGACACGCAATAAAGGTAAATACACCACTGCTATCCAGAACACTGGCAGGAAAGTACCAGTGGGAGAGATCTGGAAGGTCTACACTTTAAACATGGAAAACAGGGTCCCTTGTTTGACACCAAAAATTCGCCATACAGGAGAACCTGTGGTGATCAACATGAGCAGGATGTAGCTGTACACGGAACAGTAAGTTGTGCAAGTGTAATAACACATGAGTTGACAAAACGTACAACATGTGTCCCGAGACGGGGAGAGTTGTCAGTGTGTAGGGTGTGTTCATACCTCAGCTGCGCTCACAGTAAGTATGAGTCATTAGTACTGTAGAGGGGTGTCAGGTAGGTGAACCATGGGTATGCAATAATGGGCCTAAGTGTGCAGGTGTTGGTTGGCCGAGATGTATTAGGCCCGCCCAGTGGAAGTAATTAATATTCTTATTTGGGCACTGCAGACGC